>NC_069362.1:39118863-39421893 GCF_021730395.1 Mercenaria mercenaria
GAACATTCGCTAGTGGGTTTATAATGTCTTCACTACCTAGGGGAGTCGTTGGTTACAATGCTCAACTCAGTTTTGAACTCTCGATTGAGTTTCTTTGCCTCATGTACAAAGCTGCTACGTTTGAGCCAATTCTTTGTGTAGCCATCTAGCTTGGCTTTTATGGGATGGTCTTGAAAAGACCTGAACTTCTCTGCTTGAAGCAAAACCTTTGCATGTCTTCTGTCTTGTAATGGCTGTGTGCCTGTTAGCTTCTCCATGAAGGAGATTGGTGTAGACTTTGTAGCACCTGTCATGATCCTCAGTGCTTGGTTCTGAACCTTGTCTAAAGCCTGTTGGTTAGTTTTGGCAGTAGTGGACCAGGCAGTTAAGCTATACTCTAAATGGGGTCTCACTGTTCCCTGATATACTATCTTGAGTATTTGCTCATTTGCTCCCCACGTTGTTCCAGCAAGTTTGCGCATCATGGCAAGCTTCCTACGGGCCTTCCCTTCTGCTTGACTAATGTGGGGCTTCCAGGTTAGCTGTTTGTCAAAGGTCACTCCGAAGTATTTTGCCTCGTCTGCTTCAATCAGTGAAGTATTTCCCATCTTGATTTTACCCACCCTCTGCTTTGACGACAGGGAGAATAGTGTGGTGGACGATTTCTCTGTATTGATCGATACACACCAATCTTCAGCCCAAGCTGAAAGCTTGTTGATGGTTTCTTGTATCCTGTATGTGGCTGTAGTGGCATGTTCTTCCTTACACCATAACACCAGATCGTAAGCGTAGAGAGCAGCCTTAACTCCTTTTGGTAGTTCAGACACCAGATCATTTATGAAAAGCAAGAAGAGTGTAGGGGATAAGACTCCACCTTGTGGGACACCATGACGCAACAGGAACTTCCTACTGCTGGCATGTTCTAAACTGACTCTTGCTGTCCTGTTGTAGAGGTATGACTTAATCCACCTCAGCATGTGACCTCCTACTCCAGTCCTCATCAGCTTGACGAGGAGTCCATCAGTCCAGACTTTGTCAAATGTCCTCTGCAGATCAATCCATGCTGTAAGCACGACTTTCTGCTCTTGGAAGGCGTCCTCTATCTCTTGCGATAGATAAGTGGTCTAGTCCTTAGTGGAGCGGAATTGTCTGAAGCCAGCTTGTTGCGTTGCGAATAGGTTGTTAGTCTCCATGTACCACTTCAGGCGTGCATTCACAATCCCCTCCATGGTCTTTCCCACACAGCTGGTTAGGCTGATTGGGCGGTAGCTTGCAGCCTCCTTTGATCCTTCCCTTTCTTGTGGATGGGGATAATGACCGCCTCTTTCCATATCTGTGGAAGCAGTCCTTGTGTCCAGCTGTAGTTGTAAATTTCCAGGAGTTTGCAAATTGCTTCAGTGCCTAGATGGGTCAGCATTTCATTTGTGACTCCATCTGGTGCAGGAGACTTCTTTGTCTTCAACTGCCTAAGAGCTGTCTGTAGCTCATGCAGTTTAGGACTCTGCTTCATGCATTCTGGTGTCACTTGGCTTGTCTGCCTTTCCCTTTTTAGCTCACCTGTCACAAAGTGACAAGGTGAGCTTTTGTGATCGTGCGGTGTCCGTCGTCCGTCGTCCGTGCGTCAGTGCGTCCGTGCGTCCGTGCGTCCGTAAACTTTTGCTTGTGACCACTCTAGAGGTCACATTTTTCATGGGATCTTTATGAAAGTTGGTCAGAATGTTCACCTTGATGATATCTAGGTCAAGTTCGAAACTGGGTCACGTGCCTTCAAAAACTAGGTCAGTAGGTCTAAAAATAGAAAAACCTTGTGACCTCTCTAGAGGCCATAATTTTCAATGGATCTTCATGAAAATTGGTCAGAATGTTCATCTTGATGATATCTAGGTCAAGTTCGAAACTGGGTCACGTGCGGTCAAAAACTAGGTCAGTAGGCCTAAAAATAGAAAAACCTTGTGACCTCTCTAGAGGCCATATATTTCATAAGATCTTCATGAAAGTTGGTCAGAATGTTCACCTTGATGATATCTAGGTCAAGTTCGAAACTGGGTCAACTGTGATCAAAAACTAGGTCAGTAGGTCAAATAATAGAAAAACCTTGTGACCTCTCTAAAGGCCATATTTTTCAAGGGATCTGTATGAAAGTTGGTCTGAATGTTCATCTTGATGATATCTAGGTCAAGTTTGAAACTGGGTCACATGCGGTCAAAAACTAGGTCAGTAGGTCTAAAAATAGAAAAACCTTGTGACCTGTCTAGAGGCCATACTTTTGAATGGATCTTCATGAAAATTGGTCAGAACGTTCACTTTGATGATATCTAGGTCAAGTTCGAAACTGGGTCAAGTGCCATCAAAAACTAGGTCCGTAGGTCAAATAATAGAAAAACCTTGTGACCTCTCTAGAGTCCATATATTTCACAAGATCTTCATGAAAGTTGGTCAGAACGTTCACCTTGATGATATCTAGGTCAAGTTCGAAACTGGGTCACGTGCCATCAAAAACTAGGTCAGTAGGTCAACTAATAGAAAAACTTTGTGACCTCACACAAGGCAATAATTTTCATGGGATCTGCATGAAAGTTGGTCTGAATGTTCATCTTGATGATATCTAGGTCAGTTTCGAAACTGGGTCACGTGTGGTCAAAAACTAGGTCAGTAGGTCTAAAAATAGAAAAACCTTGTGACCTTTCTAGAGGCCATATATTTCACAAGATCTTCATGAAAATTGGTCAGAACGTTCACCTTGATGATATCTAGGTCAAGTTCGAAACTGGGTCACGTGCCATCAAAAACTAGGTCAGTAGGTCAAATAATAGAATAACCTTGTGACCTCCCTAAAGGCCATATTTTTCATGGGATCTGTATGAAAGTTGGTCTGAATGTTCATCTTGATGATATCTAGATCAGGTTCGAAACTGGGTCACGTGCCATCAAAAACTAGGTCAGTAGGTCAAATAATAGAAAAACCTTGTGACCTCTCTAGAGGCCATATTTTCCATGGGATCTGTATGAAAGTTGGTCTGAATGTTCATCTTGATGATATCTAGGTCAAGTTTGAAAGTGGGTTTCGTGCCTTCAAAAACTAGGTCAGTAGGTCAAATAATAGAAAAACCTTGTGACCTCTCTAAAGGCCATATTTTTCAATGGATCTTCATGAAAGTTGGTCTGAATGTTCATCTTGATGATATTTAGGTCAAGTTCGAAATAGGGTCATGTGCGGTCAAAAACTAGGTCAGTAGATCTAAAAATAGAAAAACCTTGTGACCTTTAGAGGCCATACTTGTGAATGGATCTCCATAAAAATTGGTCAGAATGTTCACCTTGATGATATCTAGGTCAAGTTTGAAACTGGGTCACGTGCCTTCAAAAAGTAGGTCAGTAGGTCAAATAATGAAAAAATGTGACCTCTCTAGAGGCCATATTTTTCATGGGATCTGTATGAAAGTTGGTCTGAATGTTTATCTTGATGATATCTAGGTCAAGTTTGAAACTGGGTCAACTGCGATCAAAAACTAGGTCAGTAGGTCTTGAAATAGAAAAACCTTGTGACCTCTCTAGAGGCCATACCCTTGAATGGATCTTCATGAAAATTGGTCAGAATGTTCACCTTGATGATATCTAGGTCAAGTTTGAAACTGGGTCACGTGCCTTAAAAAACTAGGTCAATAGGTCAAATAATAGAAAAACCTTGTGACCTCTCTAGAGACCATATTTTTCAATGGATCTTCATGAAAATTGGTCAGAATTTTTATCTTGATAATATCTAGGTCAAGTTCAAAACTGGGTCACATGAGCTCAAAAACTAGGTCACTATGTCAAATAATAGAAAAAACGACGTCATACTCAAAACTGGATCATGTGGGAAGAGGTGAGCGATTCAGGACCATCATGGTCCTCTTGTTTCTCTTTGGGCTTCCCTTTGCCATTCCTTGTTGATGGGGATTTTGGAAACATCTTTGTAGTTAGAGGCAAAAGTGTTTGCCGCTTGTTTACCCATCAACAGTTCACCATTCTCTTCCAAAGTTACTGAGCCTCTTCCTGTTTCTTCATCGTTCAGCTGTCTCGTCAATCTCCACAGGTTTTGGCCATCTCGCTCTAAGTTGAGTGAGGCTGTTTTGTTTCTCCAGCTCTTCCTCTGTATATATGAATAAAGAAGCATGTAGACTTCATTCACCCTTCAGTGTGCAAGCCCAGCATGCATGAGTGAGATAAGGGAATGTAAGACCATTTTACAGCATAAGTATATGTAGGAGGAAAATTGTATGCGTATTTAGCGAATGCTTTTGATACATTTTGTTCAGTTTTCATGTGCAAGCCTAGGCCTATGGTACATTAAGGAGGTAACCAGATTTTTTTATGGGTACCACAAATACTAGACTATTGAACTGTATTTTGTTACTATTTTAGGTAACAGACAAAGAGAGGGAGGAGCTTGGTGAAAGTATTGCAGTGCGGGGTGTGGCGATATACCCCCATATTACACGGATTGTCACACATAATGATCTAAACTCTGATATGATAGATAAGGCTATAAAAAAGCTAAAATATATTGTTAAAGAGTTAGACTAAATAACCTTAAGAGAAAACGGTATACATGTATAGATAGTGTACTGTTTAAATAAGTAATTTTATTTTAGGTGGTAGTCAAACAAAATTTTAAGATATATTATGCCAAAATTACATGTCTGAATATATGAACTACATGCCATTTCTTAACTGTAACTGTGTAAACATAGAATAAACATCTTCTTTTTTTAGCTCATCTGATTTTTTGAAAAAAAATGATGAGTTATTGTCATCACTTGAGCGGTTGTCGGCGTCGGCGTCGGCGTCGGCGTTGCCTGGTTAAGTTTTATGTTTAGGTCACCTTTTCTCCTAAACTATCAAAGCTATTGCTTTGAAACTTGGAATACTTGTTCACCATCATAAGCTGACCCTGTATAGCAAGAAACATAACTCCATCTTGCTTTTTGCAAGATTTATGGCCCCTTTTGTACTTAGAAAATATCAGATTTCTTGGTTAAGTTTTATGTTAGGTCAACTTTTCTCCTAAACTATCAAAGCTATTGCTTTGAAACTTGGAATACTTGTTCACCATCATAAGCAGACCCTGTACATCAAGAAACATAACTCCATCTTGCTTTTTGCAAGATTTATTGCCCCTTTTGGACTCGAAAATCAGTTTTCTTGGTTAAGTTTTATGTTTAGGTCAGCTTTTATCCTAAACTATCAAAGCTATTGCTTTAAAACTTGCAAAACTTGTTCACCATCATAAGTTGACCCTGTACAGCAAGAAACATAACTCCATCTTGCTTTTTGCAAGATTTATGGCCCCTTTTGGACTTAGAAAATATCAGATTTCTTGGTTAAGTTTAATGTTTAGGTCAACTTTTTCTCTTAAACTATCAAAGCTATTGCTTTGAAACTTGCAACACTTGTTGACCATCATAAGCTGACCCTGTACAGCAAGCAACATAACTCCATCCGGCTTTTTGCAATAATTATTGCCCTTTTTGGACTTAGAAAATAATTTTCTTGGTTGAGTATTATGTTTAAGTCATTTTCTCATAAACTATCAAAGCTATTGCTTTAAAACCTGCAACAGTTTTTCACCATCATAAGTGGACACTGAACATCAAGAAACATAACTCTAACCTGCTTTTTGCAAGAATGATGGCCCTTTTTAGACTTAGAAAATCATGGGTAGGACAATATTTCTATTACAAAAAAAAAATCAGATGAGCGTCAGCACCCGCAAGGCGGTGCTCTTGTTTCAGATTTGAATCAATATCTAATAATAAAATATTTTAGCAGAAGTTGAGCATAGTGTATCATTAACC
Source organism: Mercenaria mercenaria (assembly GCF_021730395.1). NCBI lineage: Eukaryota > Metazoa > Mollusca > Bivalvia > Venerida > Veneridae > Mercenaria > Mercenaria mercenaria. The sequence continues at coordinate 39,124,680 of NC_069362.1, forward strand.
TTTAGCCTGCTGGCAGCAGGTAATTTTGCCTTTGTGACTTTGTGTACATGCAGGCTGATCTTGGTTTGCACAGCTTGTTATTCAGTCAGTAAATTTTCAGTGAACACCTCTTTGAATGATAAATGGTATTGCCCAAATTGGAAGATGGACCAGTCCAATGTAAAAATTTAGCAGGTTGAAGGTTAAAAGCTAAATACAAAGAGGTAGGAAATAGAGGATTATGATATTAATTAAAGTGGCATTAAGTTATTAAAGAGTCTCACTGATTTAGATCTGAATGCATGAAAATATAATTACTGGTAGAATACTGTATGTTGTATAATATAGGAAAGGTTTTATTTTTGCTATTTTTTGCCAACTCAGGTACATGAAAGTTCAAATAATCTTGAATATTTAGCAGCAGAATCTCCAAAAGCATGAAGTGCAAATTAAAAAAAAGTAACCATGAAAATGTCTTCTGTCAGGTTATGAATAAAATTTGACATGAATATTATCAAGTCTACAACATATGAACATTATCAAGTCTATAACTTTTCATAACTTATGTAGTTATACCAGCTTTTAAATAGTCGGTGTTTGCATTGAAAAACTTTTATAGGTATTTTATTATAGGTTAGCTAAATCATGCACCATAAACTTTGCTTAAAAGCACATTTTCCAAATGTGTTTGTTATATTTAAAGCTCAGTAAGTCCAGGTTAAATTCATTTCTTTTGCATAAGTCCTATATGTATGTATTAAATAATGTATGTTGTAACTGAAGTTTACTGCTTGTATTAAAGACAATGTTTTCTGTATATTGTATACAGAAAATGCCTATTTTTAGCTCACCTGTCACAAAGTGACAAGGTGAGCTTTTGTGATCGCGCATCGTCCGTGCATGCGTGCGTGCGTGCGTCCCTAAACTTTTGCTTCAGACCACTCTAGAGGTCACATTTTTCATGGGATCTTTATGAAAGTTGGTCAGAATGTTCCCCTTGATGATATCTAAGTTCGAAACTGGGTCACGTGCGGTCCAAAACTAGGTCAGTAGGTCTAAAAATAGAAAAACCTTGTGACCTCTCTAGAGGCCATACTTTTCAATGGATCTACATGAAAATTGGTCAGAATGTTCATCTTGGTGATATCTAGGTCAAGTTCGAAACTTGGTCACGTGCGGTCCAAAACTAGGTCAGTAGGTCAAATAATAAAAAAAACTTTTGACCTCTCTAGAGGCCATATTTTTTAATGGATCTTCATGAAAATTGGTCAGAATGTTCACCTTAAAGATATCTAGGTCAAGTTCGAAACTGGGTCACGTGCGGTCAAAAACTAGGTCAGTAGGTCAGATAATAGAAAAACTTTGTGACCTCTCTATAGGCCATATTTTTCATGGGATCTGTATGAAAGTTGGTCTGAATGTTCATCTTGATGATATTTAGGTCAAGTTCGAAACTGGGTCACGTGCCATCAGAAACTAGGTCAGTAGGTCTAAAAATAGAAAAATCTTGTGACCTCTCTAGAGGCTATATTTTTCACAAGATGTTCATGAAAAATGGTCAGAATGTTCATCTTGATGATATCTAGGTCAAGTTTGAAACTGGATCATGTGCCTTCAAAAACTAGGTCAGTAGGTGAAATTATAGAAAAACTTGTGACCTCTCTAGAGGCCATATTTTTCATGGGATCTGTATGAAGGTTGGTCTGAATGTTTATCTTGATAATATCTAGGTCAAGTTCGAAACTGGATTAAGTGCCTCAAAAACTAGGTCAGTAGGTCTAAAAATAGGAAAACCTTGTGACCTGTCTAGAGGCCATACTTTTGAATGGATCTTCATGAAAATTGGTCAGAATGTTCACCTTGATGATATCTAGGTCGATTTCGAAACTGGGTCACGTGCCATCAATAACTAGGTCAGCAGGTCAAATAATAAAAAAACCTTCTGACCTCTCTAGAGTCCATATTTTTCATGGGATCTGTATGAAAATTGGTCTGAATGTTCATCTTGATGATATCTAGGTCAAGTTCGAAACTAGGTCAACTGCCGTCAGAAACTAGGTCAGTAGGTCTAAAAATAGAAAAACCTAGTGACCTCTATAGAGGCCATACTTTTCAATGGATCTTCATGAAAGTTGCTCAGAATGTTCAACTTTATGATATCTAGGTCAAGTTCGAAACTGGGTCACGTGCCATCAAAAACTAGGTCAGAAGGTCAAATAATAAAAAAACCTTGTGACCTGTCTAGAGGCCATATTTTTCATGGGATCTGTATGAAAATTGGTCTGAATGTTCATCTTGATGATATCTAGATCAATTTCAAAACTAGGTCAACTGCGGTCAAAAACTAGGTCAGTAGGTCTAAAAATAGAAAAACCTTGTGACCTCTCTAGAGGCCATACTTTTCAATGGAACTTCAAGAAAATTGGTGAGAATGTTCACCTTAATGATATCTAGGTCAAGTTCGAAACTTGGTCACATGCCGTTAAAAACTAGGTCAGTAGGTCAAATAATAAAAAAAAGACTTGTGACCTCTCTAGAGACCATATTTTTCATGGGATCTGTATGAAAGTTTGTCTGAATGTTCATCTTGATGATATATAGATCAAGTTCGAAACTGGATCAACTGCGTTCAAAAACTAGGTCAGTAGGTCTAAAAATAGAAAAACATTTTGACCACTCTAGAGGCCATATTTTTCAATGGATCTTCATGAGAATTGGTCTGAATGTTCACCTTGATGATATCTAGATAAAGTTTGAAACTGGGTCAGGTGTGGTCAAAACTAGGTCAGTAGGTATAAAAATAGAAAAACCTTGTGACCTCTCTAGAAGCCATACTCTTCATGAGATCTTCATGAAAATTGGTGAGAATGTTCACCTTGATGATATCTAGGTCGAGTTCAAAACTGGGTCATGTGCCTTTAAAAACTAGGTCATTAGGTCAAATAATAGAAAAACCTTGTGACCTCTCTAGAGGCCATATTTTTCAATGGATCTTCATGAAAATTGGGTCATGTGGGGACAGGTGAGCGATTCAGGACCATCATGGTCCTCTTGTTACACATTCTCGCATACCAGATGTCTACCATGTCTCAGGATTTTGACAAACTTCTGATGGATGAGAATGATTTTTAGCTAACCTGTCACAAAGTGACAAGGTGAGTTTTTGTGATCGCGCGGTGTCCGTGTGTGCGTAAACTTTCGCTTGTGACCACTCATTTTTCATGGGATCTTTATGAAAGTTTGTCAGAATGTTCATCTTGATGATATCTAGGTCAAGTTCGAAACTGGGTCACATGCCTTCAAAAACTAGGTCAGTAGGTCTAAAACTAGAAAAACCTTGTGACCTCTCTAGAGGTCATATATTTCACAAAATCTTCATGAAAATTGGTCAGAATGTTCACCTTGATGATATCTAGGTCAGTCCAAAACTAGGTCAGTAGGTCTAAAAGTAGAAAATTCTTGTGATCTCTCTAGAGGCTATATTTTTCAATGGATCTTCATGAAAAATGGTCAGAATGTTCACCTTGATGATATCTAGGTCAGTTTCGGAACTAGGTCAGTAGGTCTAAAAATAAAAAACCTTGTGACCTCTCTAGAGGCGATATTTATCATGGGATCTGTATGGAAGTTGGTCAGAATATTCATCTTGATGATATTTAGATCAAGTTTGAAACTGGGTCAACTATGGACAAAAACTAGGTCAGTAGGTCTAAAAATAGAAAAACCTTGTGACCTCCCTAGAGGCCATATTTTTCAATGGAACTTCATGAAAATTAGTCAGAATGTTCACCTTGATGATATCTAGGTCAGTTTTGAAACTGGGTCATGCGGTCAAAAACTAGGACAGTAGGTCTTAAAATAGAAAAACCTTGTGACGTCTCTGGAGGCCATATTTTTCATGAGATCTTCATGAAAATTGGCGAGAATGTTCACCTTGATGATATCTAGGTCAAGTTCAAAACTGGGTCACGTGCCTTCAAAAACTAGGTCATTAGGTCAAATAATAGAAAAACCTTGGGACCTCTCTAGAGGCCATGGATCTTCATAAATTGGTTAGAATTTTTATCTTGGTGATATCTAGGTCGAGTTCAAAACTGGGTCACATGAGCTCAAAAACTAGGTCACTATGTCAAATAATAGAAAAAAACGAGGTCATACTCAGTTCAAAACTGGGTCATGTGGGGACAGGTGAGCGATTCAGGACCATCATGGTACTCTTGTTACACAAACTCGGAGTCTTTTTTTTTGTTGTTGAAAATGCAATTATGCTTTTATTGGAATATTTCCTGTTATTGTGTATGTTCATTTTTTAAATGTCCAGGACAGGTGTTTTATATGTTATATGTGTGAAACAATCAGTTTAATGGGTCAGGTCGCCATCAGATAGGAAAAATAATAGAAAACCCTATGGAGCATTTAGAATGTCAAATATAATTATGTTATTTGATCTTTTTAAGGTAAAATGTTACTACGCAGAGATAAATTTCTACTTTATCACATCAAAATTTGTTTGCGTGATTTGCTTTTGTGAGAAATTATTTACATATTTTTACAGAATATGTATGCATTTTTTTACACCCATGTTATGGGATGTATTTTTTAGAACACATGCAGCATTGGACAGTGTCCACAAATGTTGTCTGCTCGTTTACCTTAGCAGTTTTTATCCTGTGTTCACTAAACATAATAACAATGTATATGGGCATAGTACATGTATTTTGCTGAATGCTGATAACCAGCTGGATCCTTCAAGTGTGTCTGGAGTTACGGGCCTTGAATTACTCAAAATTGTGAGAATGAAGTGTCTGCTCTCTGACTTAGGCAGTATTTATCCAATGCTGACTGAATTGGTTCACAATGTTTACTGGTATAATGTGTTGGCCAAGTTTAATAACTGAACCAATTGTCCCAGTGACTGGAGTTGTAGCCCTTGAATTACTCAAAATTGCATAAATTGGCACTGTCCACTCTCTGACTTGAGTAGTTCTTATCACCAAATTTGTTCACAATGTTATGGACATAATTTCTTGGACATGTTTGTGATTGCCCTTGAACTAGTCAAAGTTGAGAAAATTGACATTAAAGGCACTGAACTCCAGATTTGGCTAACAATAATCTTTTTTCAAATTGAACTTTGTTCATATTATGAACATTAGAATATGAGTTTTTGTTTCTAAAATATTTTAAAACTTCCAAATGAAGAAAAAAAGATGACTGCGTCAGGAATCGAACCCCAGACTGCTGCGGCAATAAAGACATCCCGTTGTCGTAACCAATAGCCCTATAACAGAATTAGTGAGTTATGACTACACAATATAGATATTTATAATCGAGATAGTTTACATGGAGTAAAGCATTACAAATGCTTTTTCGATTTTCATCATAAATGGTAGTAAAAACAGCAAATTCTGATGCGTTTTTGTAACATATAGTTTGTCAGTAATTAAGTTTTAAAGCCTTCTTAAGAAATATAGTATTTGTTTCCAGATATCTAAAAAAATGTTTGTTGTTGTCGAATGATCTGGAGGCCAGTTCCTTTAAAGAGAATTCCTATAGTTTTTTTCCTTTCATAGAATTTATTCAAATTCACATTTATGATAGGAAAATTTGTGCTGAAAACAATAAACAAATAAAAACAATGGGTCACCAGGCGTGTTTTTGTGAGAAATATTTTTGAACACACCCACTGTTGCTGAAACTGCCAGGGATTTTTCAATATTTTCATAATTTTCTGCTTTTTAGCTCACCTGTCACAAAGTGACAAGGTGAGCTTTTGTGATCGCGCAGTGTCCGTCGTCCGTGCGTATGTGCATCCGTGCGTCCGTAAACTTTTGCTTGTGACATCTCTAGAGGTCACATTTTTCATGGGATCTTTATGAAAGTTGGTCAGAATGTTTATCTTGATGATATCTAGGTCAAGTTCGAAACTGGGTCATGTGCCTTCAAAAACTAGGTCAGTAGGTCTAAAAATAGAAAAACCTTGTGACCTCTCTAGAGGCCATATATTTCACAAGATCTTCATGAAAATTGGTCAGAATGTTCACCTTGATGATATCTAGGTCAAGTTTGAAACTGGGTCAAGTGCCATCAAAAACTAGGTCAGTAGGTCTAAAAATAGAAAAATCTTGTGACCTCTCTAGAGGCCATATTTTTCACAAGATCTTCATGAAAATTGGTCAGAACGTTCACCTTGATGATATCTAGGTCAAGTTTGAAAGTGGGTCACGTGCTTTCAAAAACTAGGTCATTAGGTCAAATAATAGAAAAACCTTGTGACCTCTCTTAAGGCCATATTTTTCATGGGATCTGTATGAAAGTTGGTCTGATTGTTCATCATGATGATATCTAGGTCAAGTTCAAAACTGGGTCACGTGCGGTCAAAAACTAGGTCAGTAGATCTAAAAACAGAAAAACCTTGTTACCTCTCTAGAGGCCATATATTTCATGAGATCTTCATGAAAATTTCTCAGAATGTTCACCTTGATGATATCTAGGTCAAATTCGAAAGTGGGTCACATGCCTTGAAAAACTAGGTCAGTAGGTCAAATAATAGAAAAACCTTGTGACCTCTCTAGAGGCCAAATTTTTTATGGGATCTGTATGAAAGTTGGTCTGAATGTTCATCTTGATGATATCTAGGTCAAGTTCGAAAGTGGGTCACGTACCTTCAAAAACTAGGTTAATAGGTCAAATAATAGAAAAACCTCGTGACCTCTCTAAAGGCCATATTTTTCATGGGATCTGTATGAAAATTGGTCTGAATGTTCATCTGGATGATATCTAGGTCAAGTTGGAAACAGGATCATGTGAGGTCAAAAACTAGGTCAGTAGGTCTAAAAATAGAAAAACCTTGTGACCTCTCTAGAGGCCAGACTTTTGAATAGATCTCCATAAAAATTGGTCAGAATGTTCACCATGATGATATCTATGTCAGGTTTGAAACTGGGTCACGTGCCTTAGAAAACTAGGTCAGTAGATCAATTAAAAAAAAACCTTGTGACCTCTGTAGAGGCCATATTTTTCAATGGATCTTCATGAAAATTGATCTGAATGTTCACCTTGATGATATCTAGGTCAATTTCGAAACTGGGTCACTGCGGTCAAAAACTAGGCCAGTAAGTATAAAAATAGAAAAACTTGTGACCTCCTTAGAGGCCTATTTTTAATGAGATCTTCAGAATTAGTGAGAATGTTCACCTTGATGATATCGAGGTAAAGTTCAAAACAGGGTCACGTACCTTTGAAAACTAGGTTAATAGGTCAAATAATAGAAAAACCTTGTGACCTCTCTAGAGACCATATTTTTCAATGAATCTTCATGAAAATTGGTCAGAATTTTTATCTTGATAATATCTAGGTCAAGTTCAAAACTGGGTGACATGAGCTCAAAAACTAGGTCACTATGTCAAATAATAGAAAAAACGACGTCATACTCAAAACTGGGTCATGTGGGAAGAGATGAGCGATTCAGGACCATCATGGTCCTCTTGTTTATAAATACCAAGCAAAATATACATCAGGACAGCACAATAAGGTTTATTCTTTTTACAGATTATATTATATACTTATTTGATATCATAGTCATATTTGTAATACTATATCTTCAATATCCTTACAATAATGGGTACAAATTAAAAAAAAAAATTGTTTCATATTCACTTTTTGAACTTTTTTCAATGAAAAATACCTATAGTGAAGAATATTTTTTTAGATTTTGAAAAAACTCTTTCATAGAATTTTTTCCTGTTTTTAGCTCACCTGTCACAAAGTGACAAGGTGAGCTTTTGTGATCGCACGGTGTCCGTCGTCCGTCCGTGCATGCATGCGTCCGTCCGTAAACTTTTGCTTGTGACCACTCTAGAGGTCACATTTTTCATTGGATCTTTATGAAAGTTGGTCAGAATGTTCATCTTGATAATATCTAGGTCAAGTTCGAAACTGGGTCACGTGCCTTCAAAAACTAGGTCAGTAGGTCTAAAAATAGAAAAACCTTGTGACCTCTCTAGAGGCTATATATTTCACAAGATCTTCATGAAAATTGGTCAGAATGTTCACCTTGATGATATCTAGGACAGGTTCGAAACTGGGTCACTTGCCATCAAAAACTAGGTCAGTAGGTCTAAAAATTGAAAAACCTTGTGACCTCTCTAGAGGCCAAATATTTCAAAAGATCTTCATGAAAATTGGTCAGAATTTTTATCTTGATAATATCTAGGTCAAGTTCAAAACTGGGTGACATGAGCTCAAAAACTAGGTCACTATGTCAAATAATAGAAAAAACGACGTCATACTCAAAACTGGGTCATGTGTTGGAAGAGATGAGCGATTCAGGACCATCAGGTCCTCTTGTTTATAAATACCAAGCAAAATATAACATCAGGACAGCACAATAAGGTTTATTCTTTTTACAGAATATTATATATTATATGATACATAGTCATATTTGTAAATACTATCTTCAATATCCTTACAATAATGGGTACAAATTAAAAAAAAAAATTGTTTCATATTCACTTTTTGAACTTTTTTCAATGAAAAATACCTATAGTGAAGAATATTTTTTTAGATTTTGAAAAAACTCTTTCATAGAATTTTTTCCTGTTTTTAGCTCACCTGTCACAAAGTGACAAGGTGAGCTTTTGTGATCGCACGGTGTCCGTCGTCCGTCCGTGCATGCATGCGTCCGTCCGTAAACTTTTGCTTGTGACCACTCTAGAGGTCACATTTTTCATTGGATCTTTAATGAAGTTGGTCAGAAGGTTCATCTTGATAATATCTAGGTCAAGTTCGAAACTGGGTCACATGCCTTCAAAAACTAGGTCAGTAGGTCTAAAAATAGAAAAACCTTGTGACCTCTCTAGAGGCTATATATTTCACAAGATCTTCATGAAAATTGGTCAGAATGTTCACCTTGATGATATCTAGGACAGGTTCGAAACTGGGTCACTTGCCATCAAAAACTAGTTCAGTAGGTCTAAAAATTGAAAAACCTTGTGACCTCTCTAGAGGCCAAATATTTCACAAGATCTTCATGAAAATTGGTCTGAACGTTCACCTTGATGATATCTAGGTCAGGTTCGAAACTGGGTCACATGCCGACAAAAACTAGGTCAGTAGGTCAAATAATAGAAAAATCTTGTGACCTCTCTAAAGGCCATATTTTTCATGGGATCTGTATGAAAGTTGGTCTGAATGTTCATCTTGATGTTATCTAGGTCAAGTTCGAAACTGGGTCATGTGCGGTCAAGAACTAGGTCAGTAGGTCTAAAAATAGAAAAATCTTGTGACCTCTCTAGAGGCCATATATTTCATGAGATCTTCATAACAATTGGTCAGAATGTTCACCTTGATGATATCTAGGTCAAGTTCGAAAGCAGTTCATATGCCTTCAAAAACTAGGTCAGTTAGGTCAAATAAATAGAAAAACCTTGTGACCTCTCTAGAGGCCATATTTTTATGGGATCTGTATGAAAGTTGGTCTGAATGTTCATCTTGATGATATCTAGGTCAAGTTCGAAAGTGGATCATGTGCCGTCAAAAACTAGGTCAGTAGGTCAAATAATAGAAAAACCTTGTGACCTCTCTAAAGGCCATATTTTTCATGGGATCTGTATGAAAATTGGTCTGAATGTTCATCTTGTTGATATCTAGGTCAGTTTGAAATAGGTCATGTGCGGACAAAAACTAGGTCAGCAGGTCTAAAAAAGAAAAAACTTGTGACCTCTCTAGAGGCCATACTTGTGAATGGATCTCCATTAAAAATTGGTCAGAATTTTCACCTTGATGATATCTAGGTCAGGTTTGAAACTGGGTCACATGCCTTAAAAAACTAGGTCAGTAGGTCAAATAATAAAAAAACCTTGTGACCTCTCTAGAGGCCATACTTTCAATGGATCTGTATGAAAGTTGGTCTGAATGTTCACATGATGATATCTAGGTCAAGTTTGAAACTGGGTCCAACTGCGGTCAAAAACAGGTCAGTAGGTCTAAAATTATTAAAATCTTTTGACCACTCTAGAGACCATATTTTTCAATGGATCTTCATGAAAATTGATCTGAATGTTACCTTGATGATATCTAGTCATTTCGAAACTGGTCACGTGCGGTCAAAAACTAGGCCAGTAGGTATAAAAATAGAAAAACCTTGTGACCTCTCTAGAGGCCATATTTTTCATGAGATCTTCATGAAATTAGTGAGAATGTTCACCTTGATGATATCTAGGTAAGTTCAAAACAGGGTCACGTTACCTTCAAAAACTAGGTCAATAGGTCAAATAATAGAAAAAACCTTGTGACCTCTTAGAGACCATATTTTTCAATGGATCTTCATGAAAATTGGTCAGAATTTTTATTCTGATAATATCTAGGTCAAGTTCAAAACTGGGTCACAATGAGCTTAAAAACTAGGTCACTATGTCAAATAATGAAAAAACGAGTCATACTCAAACTGGGTCATGTGGGAAGAGATGAGCGATTCAGGACCATCATGGTCCTCTTGTTCTTTAAATACATTGTAAATATGAGCATAAAAATGGCTAAATAAGTGTATGGGTCACCAGACTAATATTTTTTGTTAAGATCGATATGAATACAACACTTCTTCGGATGAAATATGGCGTCAAACTTGCAAAAAATTGATTTCATAAGTCACTTTCTGCTTTCAAGTAAAACAAGTAACTATTAAAAATTTTTTTTTTTTAAAAAAAATTTCAAAAATTTTTTTCCTTTTTTTTTAAGTATTGTTTTGAGTTTTAAAATTAAATTTTTTTTTAAATTTTTTTTAAATTTTAAAAAATAATATTAAAAAATTCTTAATTCTTTCTATTATTGAATACTAAATAATCTGAAAGGTAATATTATCTTATCAGTACTAAGTCAATTGTCTTACATAATATGCACAACACTGTCTTTATACTAAAATGCAATGTGAAAACACAACCATAAAAATGTCAAGATACCTGTCAGGTATGATGCTTGTCAATATAACATAAACCAGTATCAACATTTGATAACTGATAAAAACTTGCCAAAAATGTTTTTTTCATTCAAGATTCCTCATATTTAAGATTGTCTGTCACATGTTTCAACAAATGTTGACTTCATTTTAGTTTTCCATAGAAAGTGTCGGCTGCGCAGAAAGATGCACATAAAAAACTATAGGAATTCCCTTTAAGTCTGCTCAGTAATTAGAGTATTTTAAAATGTCATAATTACCAATGTATATTTGGACAGTTTGGCACGCTTCTTTATTGATAGTACTGAACCAGAGCAATTTCGTATTTAAAAAAAAAATCACAGACACAAAGCTGGAGGCATGTCCCATTAAAACATGATAAGCACAAAATGGGTGAAGGATTCACATTGGGGTAATGTGGAGTTTGTTTTATATTATTATGTCTTAATTAACTTTTAATTATGCTTTTTATTCTTTAATGTTATTATGATTCTGTTATGTTTTCACAAGATTGTCTCATCATAGAAATGTCTTCAATTTTGTATTTGTCTAGTTCAGGAGATTTTTTCAGGTGTTTAAAAGATAATGTGTCTCACTCATGTACAAATTTGAAATAGTTTTTTTGTTACCATAACAAAAATGATATTTATTTGAAATGTTACAGTAAGATATAGGCATTAGTTTGCATTTTATGAGCTGTACTGCAAAGCATGTTGAGTTTGTGACTAATTTGAACCCTTAAAGATCTTTTGTGAATTAAAGTGTCAGTTTACAAGTTCATTTTGAATGAAAAAAACAACTAATTTTATAGCTGAGCTGAGAATTTCCAATCAGACCCTGGAGTTTTGAGGTCAGTCTATAACCTCAGAGTATGCTTTGCAAAATTACAGCTTTTACTCGAGTGAACTAATTAGCAGACTTGTTAAATTTATTACTAGAATTATGTTGTATCTTATTTGTTCGCATTATTTTTCAGTATTATTTACAATGTTGAATTTATATTCTTGACCAAAACTGTTTCAAGGTATTTAAGGTATCCCATCCACAAATAAGCAATTTCTATAAAACATTGCTATTAAAATATCTCAAATATTGATGCCTCGTAAGCTCATATAATTTTGGTATCATTTGAAAGTTTACTGTCTATACTGAAGATGAAAATGTAAATTAGATGACAAAATATGTTATAGAATTTTTATTTTTTTACTTAATAGTTTTCAATGATACTTCAAAATCCAGTTATTATACAGTATAAGATTTATCATTTTTGCAGTCAAAAAACATTACTGTAGGGATTCATGCAAATTATTATGGTCATCTTATTTACTTATTCTTGTTCAAAACTCTTCCACATGATACCAAAAAAACATGGGGTCACCAGCCATCAAAATGTTATCTATTTGTGGGTAGGATACCTTAATGTTATGGTATAAGTTTTAGAAAATAGCTATTACAAATTAACCCTTACTCTGCTAAATTTCTATAATGGACTTGTCCATCTTCCAATTTGGACAGTACCATTAACTGTTAAAAGGGGTGCTTACCAAAAAGTTACTGAGTAACAAACAGTGCAGATCATGATCAGACTGCATGGACAGACTGCACGGATGTGCGCCCCATGTGGTTCTAGGACGATCTGTATATGAAAAGAATTTGAACCACTGCCTTATCCTTGCATGATCGTAAGAGGCGATAATAGGGTCTTAACACTCGGTTTTGCAGTAACTTTGTGATTCCAGCAGGTATGCAAATTTTGATTCCATACCTCATGCTTTTATTTCGACGTAAATGAGATGTGGAACCAAAATTTGTAGTCCTGTTTGGCGCTGTATAACCTATACTGTGTTGGTGCGCCGTAAAACCTAAATAAATAAATAAATGCACGGATGTGCAGGCTGATCATGATCTTCACTGGTCGCAAAGGCAGAACCAATCATGTCCAGCTTGGTGAGGGTTAAGCAGTGTGAAACAATGTTGTTGTTTTTTTCACTCATTGTGTATAGTTTAGGATGTTTTAGCATTGTTATGAATGTACATCTATCAGTTTAAATTTTATTGTTGACCAAAGATGTTTTACAGTGTAACAGAATGTTTTAGGAGGATTTAAATTCCATATCAAAGATATTTTATAATATGAAGAATAAATCAGTATTAAGATTTTTTTTTTTGTGTTTCAGAATATATATGACCTGAATAAATGTATTGTCAGTCTAGCTGTGCAAATTTGAAAAAATGAAAGTTTTAGTCCAAGAGTATTTTGTGTCTTGGATCTAGAATGTATATACACCTTGAGGTTTCAGGTATATCTTTCATTTAATGAATGATTTTTATGTGCATAATGAGAATATATGTATACTCAACAACTCTTCTAACTCCAAACCTGGTTATTAAGGTAGATCTGCATGTTTGAGTCGAAATTTTTTCTTCAATGTAGAATTTGATTAAACTCTGAAAATGGGTCATCTGGGGTAAAAAACTAGGTCACTAGGTCAAATCAAAGAAAAACCTTTTGTATGCGATAGAGACTGTTTTTTTCAACTGATCTTTATGAAATTTGGTCAGAATGATTACCTTGATGAAATCTAGGCCGAGTTTGAAAGTGGGTCATCTGGGATCAAAAACTAGGTCACTAGGTCAAATCAAAGAAAAACCTTGTGTATGCGATAGAGGCTGTATTTTTCAATTAATCTTCATGAATTTTGGTCAGAATTATTACCTTGATGAAATCTAGGCCGAGTTCGAAAATGGGTCATCTGGGGTCAAAAACTAGGTCACTAGGTCAAATCAAAGAAAAACCTTGTGTATGCGATAGAGGCTGTATTTTTCAATTAATCTTCATGAATTTTGGTCAGAATGATAACCTTGATGACATCTAGGCCGAGTACGAAAATGGGTCATCTGGGGTCAAAAACTAGGTCACTAGGTCAAATCAAAGAAAATCCTTGTGTATGCGATATAGAGGCTGTATTTTTCAATTAATCTTGATGAATTTTGGTCAGAATGATTGCCTTGATGAAATCTAGGTCAAGTTCGAATATGGGTCCTCTGGGGTCAAAAAGTAGGTCACTAGGTCAAATCAAAGGAAAAGCTTGTATATGCGATAGAGGCTGTATTTTTCAATTGATCTTCCTGAAATTAAGTCCAAAATGATAACCTTAATGAAATCTAGGCCGAGTTTGAAAATGAATCATCTTGGGTCAAAAAGTAGGTCACTAAGTCCAATCAAAGAAAAACCTTTTGTATGCGATAGAGGCTGTATTTTTCAATTGATCTTCATGAAATTTGGTCAGAATGATAGTCTTGATGAAATCTAGGTCAAGTTTGAATATGGGTCTCGTGCTCTGGGGTTAAAAATTAGGTCACAGGTCGAATCAAAGAAAATACTTATTTATACTCAAGATTTTTGCTCCAATTTTAATGATAATTGGTCAGAGTATTTATTTCCATGAAATCACTAGGTCAAACATGTTTATAACACTGTTATGGTGTGTTATGGTGTGTTTCTCAGGTGAGCGACCTAGGGCCATCTTGGCCCTCTTGTTTGCTAGACTGATTTGAAAAATTTGGACCTCATGCAATTTTTCATAATGGGAGTCTATGGAAAAATAACTTTCATAACATTTTCGCGAATAGAAATTTTTCTACAATGTAGATTTTCATGAAACTTCTCACAGTTGTAAATAAACATATGGCCTATAATGTGGTGAAATAAAATGTATAGGTCCATGTGCTTATTTTTGAGATATTTGACCATGATTAAAGTGAATCGCACAGTTTACGCTAATTTAAAGACATTGTTTTGAATTATTTAATGTGTCAGTTGTTTTGATATCATATTTTAACTTTCGAAAGATGGTAACAGTGCCACTGTTATAAATTTACTCACAGATTGACATTAATTCATAAAATGATATTCATATCCATATGCCGAATCAAGGCTTTATTCTACATTTTGCGGATAAATGACGTTACGCCATCACTTCCAGTTTATCAAACATGCCCAACTACCTTAATATTCTATCTCTACAAAATTTTGACAGATTTTAATGAAATTTAGCAGGGTAAAGGTTAAACATGCTCATCAGGTCAGGTCAGTGAAAACTTGTTTACATTATATCTTTTTGTAATTTTGATCATTTATACTGATTGGTTATTATTATGATTATCACATGCTTGTCATTTCATTGTTTACTTTTGTATTGTGTGATTAATATCTGGATTTAGGTAGTCCATTTATCAGACCAGTAATCAGGGCAAACAAATACTGTATTGTCTGTCATTTACATTCTCAGGTATCATTCATCGGAATTGTGTCTTGTGATTTTTATGTCTCCCAAAGGGCGGTATATAGTAATTCTACTGCCTTTAGTTCAGTTGAACATCCAAAACACTGCATTCCAATAAAACTTTGCACATTAAGCTTGATATGAAGTTGTAACACATGAAATGTATTCGGTCTAAACATTAAAGGACAAGATAACAAATCCTAAATCTTATCTCGAGCCAAGAGTAGGGCATTTTTTGGCAGTGGGAAGGAGTGTGAGCAGGGTCAGATCTAAACATTTAAGATCAAGGTCGCGGATCCGAAACCCTACCCCAAGCCAAGAGCACTACATTTGGCCTGGGAGCGTATGAGTCAGGTCTTTTTAAGGTCAGAGCCTTAGATCCTAAACCCTATCCCAAGCCAAGTGCACTCCATTTCAGGGGGAGGGGGTGCATGAGTCAGGACTAAGAATCTAAGGTCAAGGTCATGGATTCTATACCCTATCCCAAGCCAAGAACACTCAAATTCAGGTCTAAACCATGGTCAAGGCGATGGATCCTTAACCCTATCCCAAGCCAGAAACACTCCATTTCTGGGTTTGGGTCATTTTTTAAGATCAAGATCACATGCGTGGACCCAAAATCCTACCTCAAGCCAGGAGGGCTCCAGTTCCTGGGCATTCGTCACTTACCAGTGACTTCTCTGTTTTATAAAAGCATACATTGTCGGGCATTACATGAAACGATTTTGTTTCATGATCCTGCATACCTCCTTGTAGATCTTATTGTAGTTACTGTTCAGAATTTTGATTTACCAAATATGATCTTTCACATTATTAAGATTTTATCAGTATTAGAGTCATTGCTATTATTGATTTCATTTATCTACAATGTAGTGTCAGTATACGTGAACACTGTAGTCTAAGGCAGAAACAATTTGCAGGGTAAGTTTGATAAAAAAACTGAAACTGAATAGATTCTTTTACAGATCCTAATATTTTTTGATACAACATTCATGTTTTTAAAGATATTTTTATGTTATCCTGTTCACTACATAGCGAGAAAAGGAATAAATCAGTATTTTGCTTTATGAATATATATTAATTAAATTATAACCGAACAGTTGTTTGTCCTTCTCTGTAGTATAGAAAGTTATTATGAAACAGTCGAATATGTTTATAAAATCATGCTCGAGTAGTCTATACTCTGCAGCTGAAAGACTGCATTTAGCGGCCTCCGAGGCCGAATGGTTAAGGTGGCTGGCATCAAATCACTTGTCCCTCACCAATGTGGGTTCGAACCTCGCCGGAGGCATTGAATTCTTCATGTAAGGAAATATCCAGCTGACATATTCTACCTAGGTGTCCGCCTGCGATGAAATGATGCATGGAAGTGCACTTGGGGTCTTCCGCAACCATCAGAAGCTGGCAAGCTGCCATGTGATGTATGATTTTGCCGTTGTGACATAGAGATGGAGCAAATGGTTGGTGAGACAGATGGTCTATATCCATCGATTGGTTTTTAGCCCACCGTCATCATATGGTGGGCTATTCAAATCACTCTGCGTCCGTGGTCCGTCCGTCATTCCGTCCGTCAACAATTTCTCGTTATTGCATCTCCTCAGAAACTACTGGGGGGATTTTGACCAAACTTTGTCAGAATGATGTATTGTTACCCTAGTTGTGTCCCCCTGAAAATCAGACTGGTTCAACAATTTTTGGGTGAGTTATGGCCCTTTGTTTATTTCTATAATTTACATAGATTTATATAGGGAAAAAAATTTGAAAATCTTCTTGTCCAAAACCACAGAGCCCAGGGGTTTGATATTTGGTATGAAGCATCAAACTAGTGGTCCTCTACCAAGATGATTCAAATTATTTCCCTGGGTCAAATATGGCCCCGCCCCGGGGGTCACATGGTTTATATAGACTTATATAGGGAAAAACTTTGAAAAACCTCTTGTCCAAAACCACAGGGCCTAGGGCTTTGATATTTTGTATGTGACATCATCTAGTGGTCTTCAACTAAGATTGTCCAAATTATCCCCCAAGGGTCAAATATGGCCACGCCCTGGGCGTATAGATTTATATAGGGAAAAACTTTGAAAATCTTCTTGTCCAAACAACAAAGCCTAGGGCTTTGATATTTGTAATGTAGCATCATCTAGTTGTTCTCTACCAAGTTTCTTCAAATTATCCCCCTAGGGTCAAATATGGCCCCGCCCCGGGGGTCACATGGTTCATATAGACTTATATAGGGAAAAGCTTTAAAAATCTTCTTGTCAATAACTCCAACATTCAAATTTGGACCACATGTATATTTTTGAGTGGCAAGATGAACCTTGACATGAGTTGACCTTGATTTTGACCTAGTGACCTACTTTCACATTTCTGTAGCTACAGCCTTCAAATTTGGACCACATGTATAGTTTTGTGCACCGGAAAAAAATTTGACCTTGACATTGACCTAGTGACCTACTTTCACATTTTTGAAGGTACAGGCGTCAAATTTGGACCATATGCATAGTTCCGTGTTCCGAAATGAAATTTGACTTTGATTTTGACCTAGTGACCTACTTTCACATTTCTCAAGCTACAGCCTTCAAATTTGGACCACACATGCATAGTTTTGTGTACCGAAAAAAAAAACTTTGACCTTGACATTGACCTAGTGACCTACTTTCACATTTTTGAAGGTACAGGGCTTCAAATTTGGACCACATGCATAGTTTTGTGTTTCGAAATGAAATTTCACCTTGATTTTGACCTAGTGACCTACTTTCACATTTCTCAAGCTACAGCCTCAAATTTGGACCACATGCATACCATTTGTGTACCAAAATGAACTTTGATCTTGAGAATGACCTAGTGACCTACTTTCACATTTCTGAAGCTACAGGCTTCAAATTTAGACCACATGCTTATTTTTGTGTTCAGAATTAAAATTTGACATTGATTTTCACCTATACCTACTTTCACATTTCTCAAGCTGCACCCCAGATTTGAAGGCACATGCATATTTTGTATACTGAAATGAACTTTGACCTTGAAATTTGATCTTGTGACCTACTTCCAAAATTTCTAAAAGCTTTCCCAAATTGGACCACATGCATGGACCACATGCACAGTGTTGTTTTACCGAAATAAAATTTTTGACCTTGATTTTGACCTTGGGCTAGTCTTGAAATTGGAACAGTCAAAATGGCTCAGTGTCGGGCGCCAAGACCACTCTGTGATCTCTTGTTAACCTTATATCATTTGTGGGTCGGTCTGTCAGAGTTGACGATCCTTCGATGTTGCGT
This sequence comes from Mercenaria mercenaria, assembly GCF_021730395.1. NCBI lineage: Eukaryota > Metazoa > Mollusca > Bivalvia > Venerida > Veneridae > Mercenaria > Mercenaria mercenaria. The sequence goes on from NC_069362.1 coordinate 39,143,177, forward strand.
AAGACAAAGATTAAACATATTGCGGAAATGATTTCTGTAGATAGAAAAACAAGAAAAGTTTGACAGCACAAGTTAAGGGAGTATGGAACATCATTACGGGTTTAAAATTCACCGTAAGTTCGTATTCCTTCATTTTAAAAAGCACAGGTTGGTGTTTCGACGAAGTTAACTGCCGGTTCCGAGTGTTCCTCTTTCATTTGCTGTTTCTGTAAACTAACCTGTTGTTCATGACTGAGGTAGGCCTGATGTCCGCACGCGGTTTGCATATAAACTAACATAATAGGCGCTGACTGTATCCCGTATTTGCGACAACTATATAAAAAAACTTACTAGCAAGTCATTATAGTCTATGAAATATGAAACGGGGGTGGGGGTCAAATCCACGATCCCTAGTTTTTCAATTCGACGTTTCTACATCAAATGGTAATGAGGTCTTCCATGATAGTAGCTGTATAACCTCGTGACTTTACTTTCTGTATGTGCGTTATTCAAAATGGCCAAATAGAATTATGTGATAGTCCATCCAATGTTTAAACGAAAAATATGAACACCCAAATATATTGTTTCGCTGGGGTAGACCGTCATTTGATGAGCATATATACCTATAAATTGTACAAATCCATTGATCCGTACGCTTTGACGGTATTGTTGGAATTAACAAAAAAAAAAAAAAAATTCTGCATTATTCAGCATACGTTACTGATTCCAAGCCCCACCACCGTTACAGAAAGATTTTGAAAATTCTTTCACTGCATATGAATAAGCGGCAAAAGTTAACATTGCGTTCTAAGTACCTGTGAAGATAACATATTTTGATACAAAATAAATCTGATAAACTAATTCTGAAAAAAAAAATACTTTAATGCCAAATATTTATGGAAAAATTGGGATGTTTACGTTGAACTCGAGCTAACTAGTACGTGGAGTAATGAAACTAATACATTCTTCCCATGCAGTAACTTACCTTGTTAATTCACCGAATTACAAATTATTTATGGGGGTGATTGTCCTCATATATCAAAACGTCCAGAGCTGCACTTTTACAACATTAAATGTTTCACACCGTCCGATTTCTGTTTGACGAGACACAGCTGTGCTTGCTTGCTTGCCGAAGGTCGCGTCACGTAACGTTTGTTATGCATACATTGTTTTATTTTTATTAATTGTTTGTTATTCGTGCGCTTGATATATAAGGTCATTGTCGTCTTCCTACAATATATCAGTTTATCAAGAGACCAAGTAGTTAAAGTCTTGCGCATCACCTCTGCGGGTTAGAGCCTCGCCGGAGGCCTTTTTCTTTTTTATTGGGGAGGGGGGAACTAGTCGATCGGTTTGCGGAATATCGACGGTTCTATTCATGTGCACGCTCGTGTCTGAATTAAATCCCGGATTGTGTAAAATCTTCCTTTCCCATAAAAGCTGAAATTTCGCCCATACGACCTGAACTGTGTCGTTGTAACCTAAAACACAACACAAACCGTCAAAAACATTACGACGGACAGTCGGCAGATCAAGTCTTCCGTCACTAGCTTGTTCTCAGTAAACAACCGACCGCATTCCTCTGCTTCCCCCGTGGAGTAGAAAATACTTCAAACGTGCTGGCTTTCGTCAAATTGCAATGCGTAACAATTTTTGTCGTTTCAGTTGGCCGGATTTCTATATATATAACCAAGTGGGATTCGTAAATCGTTCAGGCACAGGTGGCTCGTTCTTATTTTGACGAAAAGGCACCTCTCTATATGACGCTTTGGTCCAATGTTGGAAGCCTTTCCCAGAACGACACTTCACCATTATGCACTTTCAAGCGAGACTGCTTTTGTCACCTTGGACTAAAGACTTCGTCGGCTCGGACTGAACACTTTGTCGCCTCGGACTGAACACTTCGTCGCCTCGGACTGAACACTTTGTCGCCTCGGACTGAACGCTTTGTCGCCTCGGACTGAACGCTTTGTCGCCTCGGACTGAAAACGGTCACATCGGACTGAACACTTTGTTGCCTCGGACTGAACACTTTATCATCTCGAACTGAACAATTTGTCGCCTCGGACTGAACGCTTTATCACCTCGCACTGAACAATTTTTCGCCTCGGACTGAACACTTTATCATCTCGGACTGAACACTTTGTCGCTTCGGACTAAACAATGTCACATCGGACTGAACACTTTGTCGCCTCGGACTGGACACTATCATCTCCAACTGAGCACTTTGTCGCCTCGGACTGAACGCTTTATCACCTCGCACTGAACATTTTGTCGCCTCGGACTGAACGCTTTATCACCTCGAACTGAACAATTTGTCGCCTCGGACTGAACGCTTTATCACCTCGGACTGAACACTTTGTCGCCTCGGACTGAACGCTTTTGTCGCCTCGGACTGAACGCTTTATCACCTCGGACTGAACACTTTATCATCTCGGACTGAACACTTTTCGGAGTTGGTCGACTAGTAAAAGAATGGTTACCGACTGTCTTCCTGAATGGTGTTACCGACTGCCTTCCTGAATGGTGTTATCGACTGCCTTCCTGAATGGGTGCAAAGATTCGGGAGGTACTGAATGTGTAGAAGACAATGGTGTCTCATAAGTCAAAATGTTTGTTTATTTTGTTTGGTTTAAGGTCACACCGACACAATTATAGGTCATATAGTGATTTTCCAGCTTTGATGGCGGAGGAAGACCTCAGGTGTCCCTCCTTGTGTTATTTCATCACTGGAGGAAAACTGGGTAAAACCACCGACCTTCCATAAAGCCAGCTGGATGGCTTCCTCACACGAAGAATTCAACACCCCGAGTGAAGCTCGAACCCACATCGGTGAGGGGCAAGTGATTTGAAGTCAGCGACCTTAACCACTCGGCCACGGAGGCCCGCCATAATAGATAGACCTTTAAATAGGGGTGACGTTATAATAAACGAAAACTTTACTTTTGGCTTTGTACTAAAGACAGCACAGGTTACAATTCGTCCAATTTAAACACATGGCGACAGTGTTTGCAACTGTCTGACCGTTAGATCAGTTTAGATTTTTTTATTACTTCCATTATAAATCTTGTACGTATTTAAAACGGAGAAATTGAAACTTCCAAAGTTGTATTGACTGCACTGTGAACATTAAAACTTAAAGCAGCATGCCTTCAGATTTGGCAAAAAAATAATCTTTCTTTCAAATTGAAGTTTGATCATATTATGAATATAAGAATATGAATTTTTGTTTCTAACATATTTTAAAAGTTTCAAATAAAAAAAAAGATGACCGCGTCGGGAATCGAACCCCGGACCGCCGCGGCAATAAAGACATTTTCCCGTCGTCGTAACCAGTAGCTGAAGTAGTGAATAATGACTTCAAAATATAGATATTTTTAATCGAGACAGTTTACCTTGAGTAAAAGCGTTTGCTTTTCGATTTTCATCATAAAAAGAAGTAAAAACAGCAAATTCTCAAGTGTTTCCGTAATAGAAAGTTTGTCAGTAATTAAGTTTTAAAGCCTTCTTAAGAAATATAGCATTTATTTCAAGATATCTAAAAAACTTTTTTTGTTTTGTTGTCGAACGATCTGGAGGCATGCTGCTTTAAAGCGCCGTGGGTCCTTCTAATACAAATGATCATCGTTGTAGACACATTTTTTGCAAATTTGTATTAAATTACACAAATACACAAAATGCTATTTTTAGTTCCATCGTATAAACATCAAGATGACTTGTGAAATCATGCAGCAAGGCTGTTAACATCTGACTTAATTATAGGGTTACATGATGCAGAAAGGTAATATCATACTTAAATAAGCATACAAAACTATAATTTCGAGTGACGAGGCAAAAACAGTATAACTTGAAATCAGTGTAAATGTACGCTAAGTACATCAACAGCCTGAAAAGTATATTTAACACTTGATCTATGAGATATCTTATTTATAAAGCATTGCGTGTTTGAATGTCATTATGCGAATCGGGTATCATATCCAATTACATATACATATAATTTCGCATTCACTCCCGTTGTACTGCGATGTATATATTTTCAGAAGAAAAATAACAAACTGAAAAACGACTACCTTGAACGTAAATTGAGCCGCGCCATGAGAAAACCAACATAGTGCTTTTGCGACTAGCATGGATCCAAACCAGCCTGCGCATCCGCACAGTCTGGTCAGGATCCATGCTGTTCGCTAACGGTTTTTCTAACTGCAAAGGCTTTGAAAGCGAACAGCATGGTCGCAAACACACTATGTTGGTTTTCTCATGGTGCGGCTCAATTATTACATTGTTTTAAACATCAATCTGACTTTTAATAACCACCTTTTCCGCAACACTACCAATGTAACTAAGAGTATCCGTGACTGATTATACTGATTTTAGTATTGAGGCGAAGTTGTTGCACACTTCGAATGTTGTCTCAACGGCGAGCAGTTGTGTGCCTAGGTGGGGAAGTATCTACATAGTAACTTTATACTCTGATGATAATTTTTGTATCAAATTTACGGACTTCTTTTTCTGTATTCGTAAACGTTTTGGATTTCATTTACCTCTTTAATGTCTTGCCGAGTTTGTTTTTTTTTTTCAATTTATTTTGTGCCGGGAGCTTTCAACGCTTTTCCAGTCTAACAGAAAAAGGTAAAGGTTTGTACACTGTACTGAGCACCCCTTTATCATCTGGAAGTTTCCCATCTTCTGCAGGTAATAGTTTAAACTTCTGCACTATTGCCGAAATTATCATGAACAACTGCATTCTGGCTAAAGATTCGCCAAGACATGATCTTGGACCCATGGAAAACGGAATCAATTCCTCAATATGGATCATTTCACTTCTGTCCGAATTGAGAAATCGTTCGGGTTTAAACGAATGTGGATCTTTGAAAACTTTAGGATCTTTTAGGACAGATGTTAAATTTACCAACACCGTGCAGTCTTTTGGAAAGAAATAACTGTTGAAAAACACATCTTCCGCAACTGAATGTGGAAGAGCAAATGGCGTGGAATTCGATATCCGCATGCCCTCTAAAATCACAGCTTGCGTGTATGGCAGTCCCTTTCTATCACAAAGCATGGGTTCAGACTCAGTTCCAAGCGTTTCTTTTATCTCATTGAACATTTTTTCTTGGACCTCTGGTTCTCTTACTAAGTGCAGCAGTATCCAGACAATGGCGTTTGCAGTTGTGTCACTGGCTGCTCCGATCAAGTCTGAACAACTGTGAACCATACGAAGCTCCGAAAACGAATGTCCAATATCTTTTTCTCCATTTTTAGACTGCTTAAGCTCTTCATTATAAGCATCCGTATACGACTTTGCACACCGCTCAGTTTTCTTAATTGCGTTATGAATAAACTGTTTTGTAACTGATTCTAATTTATTTCTCATCGTCTCTAGCCGCTGTATACCCAAGCTGTCGCCAGGTAGTCTTTGCAGAAAAGGAAAACAGTTCACCATAACTTGCATTTTTGCGACTTCCATTCCTATGTCATGATAGGCATCAATAAGATAAGCAGTGTTTTCGTTATCCCCTTTTAATTCATCACCATAAACCACTCTGATAATAACATTTAGCGAGTAAACATGAATCAGATGACGTATGTCCAACGCACAATGTCCAATTTCGTCCAGTTTTTGCAATACTCGATCAGTTTCCTCTCGAAGCACAGCTTCAATATGATGATTACCATCATCAAAGCAAATTTCTTTCAAAGTTTTCTGCGCAAATGACCTCTGCTCCTTCCAAATTTTACCATTGCTGAATAAAATTCCAGTGAAGGGCATAATAACCTTTTGAAATGCTGACTCAGGCCGATGGGAAAACAAACGTCCCCTCCTGACCAAAGCGTTTTGGATAGTATCATAACCATTCAAAACAATAACAAGTTCTTTTCCAATATACAAGCTAAATATATCACCATACTTATCCCTAAGTTTCTTCATAGCCCCTTGTATGTCTTTTGCTGATAATGTCAGAATGTTTCCAATCACCGGAAGTAATGGCGGACCTGGCGGGATTCCGCGTGGTCTGCGACAATTTACGAATAACAATAAAACAAAACACAAACAGATTATGTAAGTTGTATAAGAATATCCAAATGTCAAATTATTCAGACTTAAAACTTCAAAAATAATCAGCTGAATCATTTTTGTTTGCAATATTTTTTTTTAATTGTGCAATAGGTTATTAACACCGTAGACAGTCACAAGTTTTACACTATTGACTAAATAACTACATTCGTGAAATAAATATCCAGAGTCACCTATATCTTGATCACGCCTCAGTGAAAATGTATGGTTGCCCAAACAATATTATGGAGTGTTCATTACCAAATATGCTAATGATATTTTGGTGTATATATAATATGTAAACAAACGTGCTTAATTCATAGCGCATTTTACAACATATATCATTTTTATGATCAAATAGATCTTTTGACAGTTGACATCAATATGGTCCGTCTCCAAAATTCAATTGACACAACTTACAAAAGTTAGTCAACGAAAAGTACATTTTTAACTTCGAAGATTTTATACCCCATCGGAGGTGAAACATATTTGTTTTACAAATATGCCGCGCAGTTACATGATCAAGTTCCTATTCTTTATTGGAAACGTATTGAGTTTTTTTCTCTCATCAAATTCCAAAGTTAATTAACTGTCACATTTTTTTATATCTTTTTTGACTTGGATATCTACAACAACTAAGACTATTAGACTTAACTTCATAACTGGGACACATCTTTTGTTTTCGAAGTAACTGTTAAGAAAAAATATGTATAACCACTACCTCATATTATAGTCAGAATGTATTTTAGAACAACCTTTAACTCACTAGTACAGAATGGGTTCCGATTCACTCGGGTTCAGCAACTGACGGAGGATATTGACCTCCCCGTTCCTACCGAGCCGTAAAGCTTTAAGAAGTGTTATTTTTACATGATCGAGCTGTAATCTCTGTATTCAACTTTACACAACTTTACACAATTGGTGAGATATCTGAATTTTGATATCCTGACCTTTCCGGTCAATTAATTTCTTTTTTTAGTTCGCCATATGTATATAGGTCTTAACTTACAAAAATGACGATTATCGCCTAAACTGATCAATCAGCAGGTTACAGACACAACTGAAGATTTTGCACAAGGTGTACCGGAAAAATAAATAGATAAACCGACAATTCATAAATACACATTTGAGAATGCGAGATGAGAATTAATGCACATCATCCTTTATATTTTATGTATTCGGATGGGGTTATTGCAAAAAGATGATATGCACTGAGCTTATATCAATCTATTTGCAATATATGGCATTAAAGTTAGATCCCCACCTAACGATCTTGCTGAGATGTCTGTTGGTAGTGATTCTATCGATCAATGTGTGAAACAATTCGGAGACGAAATTAAGAGACTTCTTGATATACACGCGCCCATGAAAGAAAAAATGCAAATATAGAGCTCCGAAACCCTGGTTCAGTGAAGAGATTCATTCCATGAAACGACTGGTACGTATATAGATCCGAGAAATTGTGGAGGAAATTTCGCCAACCCAGTGATTATGAAATTTTCAAGTCACGACTAAATAAATATCACTATTCTCTTAAACGTGAGAAAGAAGTAACTCTGAGCCATAAAGTACTTGAATCCAAAGGAGATTAAAAAAAAACTCTATCGGTTTGTTAAAGATCTAACTGGAATCAAGTCGGAAACCTCAATGTCAACTGTTGAGGACGGAAGTAGTCCCGCTGATAAGTTTGTCGACCATTTTTTGGCTAAGATCAAACAGATTAGAGAGTCCCTGGAAGATTTTGATAACTATAAGCCAGCTGCGAAAGACGTGCCATATTTCGAAAATTTTGAGGAACTTTCAAAGGATGAAATCAGCAAGCTTATCTGTCAATTACAAACAAAGGCCTCTGAACTTGACATTTTTCCTACACAAGTGTTAAAGTCATTTCTAAACGTGCTGTTGCCTCCTATTACTAGGCTAGTGAATCTTTCCCTAACTCGCGGAGTTTTTCCAACTAGATGGAAAAGGGCGATTGTAAGACCACTTTTGAAAAAGTCTGGCCTTGAATGAAAATTTGCCAATTATCGTCCAGTCAGCAATTTGTCATTTTTGACAAAGTTAATTGAAAAATCAGCATTGTATAGACTTAATAAGCATGTTAATGAGCATAACCTCCTCCCAAAGAACAACGAACCAATCCGCTTATAGACAGTTCAACTCATGTGAGTCTGCTCTACTCAGGCTTGTGAACGATTTACTTTAGGGAATGGAACGGCAAGAGGTTACAGCACAAATAGCTATAGACCTTAATGCTGCGTTTGACACGATCGGTCATGACATTCTCATTGATGTGTTAATTATCCAACATGGCATTCGTGGTTCAGCATTTGAATGGGTTGACTCGTACCTGCGACCGCGAAGCTGTTGTGTGAGGGAGAATGAAACATTGTCATCTCAACGTGAACTGAAATTTAGTGTTCACAAGGAAGTTGTTTGGGCCCCTAGCTCTATCTGACGTATGCGGGAACTCATTTTGACATTATGCCACCATTTATCTCCGTCTTTGGATTTGCAGATGATCACACGGCCAATACGCGTTTCAGACCAACAGCAATCACAGAAGAGGCCGCATTTCACGATCTCCTTATCGGAGATTGGATGAACAAGAATAAACAAAAAATGAATGCATCTAAAACAGAGTTTATCATGTTTGGCAGTCGCCCCCAACTGAATAATTGTAACACCAAAAAAATGATATAAAGTGGGGATAAAATTGAATTTCCAGAATTGTATCAGATAAATTTGGGGCCTTTTCTCGATGGCACTTTTAAGAGCATGTGAAAAGAAAGTGCCAAACTGCAATGTTTAACTATTTTAAGATCAAAAGTATTCGGAAATATTTAATTTAAGTAGCCACAGAGGTTTTAATTCTTTCATTGGTGATTTCCCACTTAGTTTATTGCAACGTTATTCTCTATGGAATCACTCAGAACGAATTAAGTAATTACAACGTATCCAGAATATGTGTGCTAAACTTGTTCTTGGTCGCAGTAGGTACGAAAGTTCAAATGAGCCGTGCCATGGGAAAACCAACATAGTGGGTTTGCGACCAACATGGATCCAGACCAGCCTGCGCATTCGCGCAGTCTGGTCAGGATCCATGCTGTTCGCTTTTAAAGCCTACTGCAATTAGAGAAACCGTTAGCGAACAGCATGGATCCTGACCAGACTGCACGGATGCGCAGGCTGGTCTGGATCCATGCTGGTCGCAAACCCACTATGTTGGTTTTCCCATGGCACGGCTCAAATCAGGCATTGTATGATCTGCACTGGTTACCCAATCAAGGTAAGAATTAACTTTAAGATTTTTACTTATATGTACAACTGTTTTGTTGGAAATGCCCCTCAATACCTGATTGATCTGTTGACTAGTAAAGTCCCGAAACGCACACTGCGATCTTCAGAATCATCAGCAAGTTGCTATGTTGTTCCTTACAACAAGAGAAAGACCTTCAGTGACAAAAGTTTCAGCACTGTCGGACATAAGCTCTGGAATGAACTGCCTTTGAACTTAAGACAAACTGTATCAGTGAACATATTCAAGAAACATTTGAAAACTTATTTCTTCAGAGATTACTTTACATTATTTTAAAATTGTAGTCATAGTAGAGCAATGACGTTGACATTACTATAATATTATGTTGTGCATGTTAGCTTTCACGACTGACTATTTGAGGCTTACATGTGTATTAATGTAATAATTGTTGTTTTATTATCATTTACCTGTTTATTATTGTACAACGTCGCTGAATGTTTTATATGTAGATGCAGGCGTTTAAGTAAATAAACAAGTTTCAAGTTTCAAGTTTCTTGGACAGCATTTGACAAAGACCTGCGAGTTTTAAACTGAGGTATAAGCTTGAAAATAGCCTGATAGGGTACATACAAACATTAATATATTATATGTCGATGTTGGAAATATAGAAATTCACAACGCACCCGAAAGATTTCTTATACTGACGTGGCAAGTACAATGGCCAATCAAAGATGGTGAAGATTTGTCTGACCGTTTTGTTTGGCAGAGACTGGTAAATCATATGGCTTGATTGAAAAAATATTATGCTGGTAAATGCTAATGACTGTCAAACAATACAGAATCGTTTAAATATCATATTGAAGCATTACTACTCAGTGTTTTCTGAGGACACTAGGAAAGTTAAAGGTAAGCAAGCTTACATACCACTTGACAGGTTATAGGAACAAAGAACAATTTCAATGGCCGTGGCAAGTATAGGAGCTTTGCATTTCGAAACGCGAGATTTAATTGTTTTTGTTACGGTGTCGTAACACACCACACATTACAATCAACGAGTCTCCCGCGAAACGTTTCCTGGGTAGAAATGTGAGATGTAGGCTAGATCTTGTCAGACCTGAAACAAAACGATATGTGTCTGATAAGCAAATTACATCTTCAATTTTTGATGACGGAAATACCGTGATTTCGAAATCGACGAAATGAGTTAATGCGTGGTTACTGATTACCGGGATAAGGTGTCTCCCCGGTATTGAAGTATTTCCGGGTCGTTGTATCCTAGGAAGTAGTTCACAATTTGAAGCCAATTCTATTTTGACTTGTTTTAATAAATTCCAAGTGTTTTTATTGGCACTATATACACTTTGTGTCATTTCTGATGTTTTTAACAGTTGTTTTGTCTGTGTTTTTCAGGACTATATTTCTGTGCAGAAGGATTAAAAAACTACTCCAGACCGGCGGCTATGGCAGATGTGTGTGGGAAATTTAATTTGAACATTGACTGAATACGTTGATGTGTAGCAAAAAAAGTTCATCGTTGATGATAGCGTTTTTCTATGCTATATTGACCGGGACAGTGTTAATCTTCAGAATGCTGTAATTTTGTTGTGAATTCACAATCCATGTCCAAAAGAGCTTATACAGATATTACAGAGACATGTAAAAAAAAAAAAAAAAAAAAAAAACAACAAAAAAAAAAAAAAAACAGAATCCTTATTGCGTTGAAAATTCGAATTTCAGTATTGCCTTAAAACACGAACCAAACCCAAGTGATAAATCTTAAGTGTTTCTCATAGAATATATCCGATCCGAATATACATTAAAAACGTTTGACCCTACTTTAAATTAATCTCTTGTATTACGTAACCATCCGCAAGACTTTGTTTTCGTACAAATACATTAAGAAAATATTATCTGAGCATTTAAAAGTGTATTTTATATCGATACGTTTTTACAATTTTGAATATCCGTTTTAAAGTTTCATAAACTTCTCAGATTCAGAAATTAAATATTTGGCAAGCACACCCGTGCATACTAAACATTTGAATGTAGGTTTGTCTATACGCAGTTGCACATTCACACTTAACAGTATAGATTTTAAAAACATTTTGACTGGACATGATAAAGAACGAAATAGCTGGTGAAACGTGAGTACCAAATTTCTAATATTTGAATATAATCAGACTTGAAGTATGAACTTTACTTGTAACGGTAAATTTGATTAAGCAAAGAGTGTATTAATAGAGCAAGCTAGAAAAGCCATGTTTGGTGTTCTACAAAAACCCAGGAAGTTGGCATTACCTTTAAATATGCAAGTACAGTTATTTGACAGTATGGTAGCGCCAATAACATTTTATGGTCCTGAAGATTATGGATTTGAAAAGTGTGATGTAATAGAGTCTCTATCCATTCAGTTTTACAAATATATACTTTATTTTAAGAAAACCACACCAACCTGTATACTTATAGTGAGTTGGGTAGATATCCAGCTGAAATTCTTATCAAAGCCAGAATGGTTGGTTTCTGGAAAAGTAAGTGGTAAACAAGGTAAGATATCTGCTATTTAATATATAAACTCCTGTTACATTTACATACTTCTGATGTTTTTCACTCAAAATTGTAGATGCTTTGAATTATTGTGGTTTTTCGGGTTACTGGCTAAACCAGTTTGTAGATAAAAATTGCAATCTTGCAAAAATGGTGAAGAACAGGTTATGTGATCAGTTTAAGCAAAATTGGTATAACTCTATATATGTAATGCCTAAGTGTTTAAATTATAGTATATTTAAAACATCTCATTGTTTTGAATATAATGTGAGTATACTGCCGACTGGTCTTAGAATAAGTTTGAGTAAGTTTAGATGTGTTTATCATAAACTACCAGTAGAAAAAAGGTCGTTTTCTTGGTATCATAAGGGATGATCGCATATGTGAGTTATGTAGTATTAACAAATTTGGGGATGAGTACCACTACATTTTGAATGTCATTATTTTAGAAAAGAAAGAAAGAAATATATTCCTACTGATTTTATTAAAAACCAAAACACTGATAAAATGAATGCTCTGTTTAATTCGGAAAATGTAAGTATATTATTCAGGTTGGCAAAATTCTGTAAAATTATACTATCTAAATTTCAATAATGTCTTCCTGTTAATAACACACCTATCTGTAATTTTATTTAAAAGTAAACCTTAACACTATTAAGTGAGAACATTATTGTAATTCAGGAAATATAGGTATATTACTGAGGTTAACAAAATTCTGCAAATAATGCTAATATCTGATTTCAACAGTGTCTTCCTTTTAATTACAAACTTGTCTTTAAATGTTAATTGACTGATTCTTATTAAAAATGTAACGTTATAAAAGTGAAAGTTTTGTTTAATTCTGGAAATGTCTCAGCCTCCATGCATGTTGATTTACTGTAGAACTATATATAATAATACGAGCAGCTGGTGTGTCTATTTTACGGATTTCATAAAATCAAAGAATATGCGATAGTTTTTTATATTGTCTAAGCATAAGTATAATTACATTGTATGTAATACCTACTCTGGAAGCCGTTCAGTACATATATCATTGTTTGCCCCACTACAGAGCTAACGTCTTACTATGACGGCCAGAATGTTGTTTGAATGCAATGGTAAAATTAAGAAATAATATATCTCATCCAGTGATTTGTCGTTGAATAAATCATTGTTTGGAGTTCAGATGCGAAGGAATTATATCACGAGGGCGCAGCCCGAACGATATAATACTACGCATCTGAACGACAAACAATGATTTATTCAAGAGCAAATCACTAAATGAGATGTATTATTTCGATTCTAACACGTTACAAAAGATTTTTAAATACATCCTTGACGACATTCATTAAATATTTGCCCGTTTTCAATCGGTTTCTTTTCCAGCGCGCAGCTATGCCATTTTTACGCCATGACGTAATAATTTTTGACGTCATAAAAAGTGATTGTTGTATAAAAATTCCCCTGTTTTCTGCCTTCTTTGTTTAATAGGAAAATGAATCTGATCGTGTCAGAATGTTGTTTAAGCGCAGTGGTAAAATTGTCTTACAAGCAGTAGATACACAATGTAAGTGAAAGTATATTCAATGCAATTTTCGTTTGGGTGTATTGCTAGATGAAATTACTCATATAAGCACAACAACTTTCTAAAAAAAGATATTTCGGCTACTTTAAACCCTATCAAAATTTTCTATTTGAAAAATATGTATTATTTTGTAACCTGTGATAAAATGTTTGAGGTGATGTCGTATCCCTATAAAGATATGCGTGGAGTTTGAAAACATTCAAGTCAAGTATGTAGTTACCAAAACACTTTCACAGAATTTATAGAAATCTATGTTAAACAGGGGAATAATTTTGACAAAATAAAATTTAGAGTTTTGTAACATGCCCTATTTGGTAATCTCATGTTTTTAGTTTCCGAGCTCCGGCTTACATGCAAAAATTTAACCAATCTTTCTATGTAACAAGAGGCATAATTTTAACAAAACTTAAATAGAGTTATGTAACCTGTCCTGTGAGGTACTCCCATGGTGACAATAGTGGAGTTCGAAAGCATTTAGTGCAGTAATTACTTGTAAATCTGCAGACATGCCAAGCTTTTATCGCACATACGCCAACGCGGACACAGAGTCCGGTGAAAGGGAGAAAGGTGACAAAAATTTATATTGGTCGACCTTGTACAGACATTACAGCTGAAATAGTTATAGAAAAAATGTTACATATATAGAAACAAACAAAAAGTATTTAAAAGAAAAAAAAAAAAAAAAAAAAAAAAAAAAAAAAAAAAAAAAAAAACACACACACACAATAAAAAAAAAGATAAAACAAATAAAAATAAAAATTAAACACAAAACTGTTATTCTAAATTCTAACGATGATACATTACATTTGTATCATTTGTCATTTCAAAGATTAAATTTTTATTCCTTTACAGATTTAGAACGAACAAAAATTGAAATATCTACCCCTTTTTGCAATAACGGGTATCTGGAAACATTTTGGAAATGCAAAATGTGCACTTTTACAAAAAGGTCTTAACGTAGTGTAACTTTCTGTTAGGGTAAGTAGGGGCACCTGGGGTCTTCCTCCACATCGGGAAACAGGGAAAAGGGTATGACCATAATTGTGTCGGTGCGACATTAAAACCAGACACAAAACGAAATCAAGCGGGCAAAAATAACAGCAGACTCTATTTAATAGTCTTTTCATGAGGTTTAACACTCATAACCACCCCCAGCACAAGCGTTAGCGGTTCTCCATGATAAAAATCATTGAATGGACCTCATAATCCCAAAGGACCAGGTAATACAATAACGTTGTCTCCTTGCTAAAGAAAACAATGTGTCTGCAATCGTTTGTCCGTGATCCCGGACATTGGCCCGTGAAAAATTAACATATTTGCACGAGTGTGTGAGTGGAGGCCAATAACAGGTTCTCTAATCTCTGTGTATGTTTCATATGTTAAATAGTATCAAGTTCCTGTTACGTTTCCTCTTTATGCTCTTAAATCTAACAAGAAATATCTTTAAAAATGATGGTCGGCGAATTGTAATAAGGAAAGAAGTTTATGAATTTTTCATCTAACATTCATCTTTCATCTAACATTTTTCAAATTACAAAACTAAACACCGCACTTTAACAATTTAAATGGTTCTCTTTTAATTTTTCGCAAAGGTTTCGTAGGGTTGCAATTTTGTTTCGTTTATCCTTAGACGAATAATTACAGCAGTAGGCCTAATTTGATGAAGATTCATGAAGCGGTTCATGAGAAGAGGTCATTAAACGCGTTTATATTTTTAGCTAAATTGATCCCTATCCCCATTTGTAACAAAATAGCAGGAGACCTTACGATATTGTTACACATCGAGTTTGATAAAATCCATTACATTTTAGTGGTTAATGCGAAGAAAGGCATATCTACTTTTAGCTATAGTGGTCCCTAATAGGGCCCAAGTTCCTATATAAAATAATTTGGAAGAGGACCTTATAATGATGCTCCAGACCAAGTATGACAAAGATCCACCAAGCTGTTCATGAGACGCTGTATAAAGGCATTTCTAGTTTTAGCTCTAGCAGCCCCTAAAAGGGGTTAAATGTACCAGCTGAACAAAGTTGGCTGCGGGCCTAATAAAGATGCTACAAATCAAGTTTGATTAGAATACATGAGAAAAAATCAATTAAAGGATTTTTTTATTATTTATTTTTATTTATTTCTGAAATAGGCAAACTGATCCCGCTTTAACAAATGCATATTCGCTATTCATGAATCTTTGGACAATGACGTCACACCTATAAAAAAGTGAAGGTCAAGCAAAACATACAATTGTAATTATTTCAATATTTCTGTTTCATAAGCAAAGTTTGACCGTAGTCATACCACATAGATAAACTGTATGCAGCGTACCTTCATTTCAGAGTAATGAGATTCAGTCATTATATAGCATATATATAATAAAACAGATTTCAACTGAGTTCAATATTTGCATACCATACTAAAGAAAAATATTCATATATAATAAATCAGTTAAATAATTTATAACAAATATATCAAAGCAATCAAGTACTCATTTTAATATGCAATCTGAATAAGTCACAAAAGCAAGAAACCTTTTCATATACAGACGACAATTGTAACAAAGAAAATCTTTTAAAAAGCACTTCTCTACATAAAAGACTCTTATCACACCCTTATTCATGTGATACGAAGACCGTATTCAGCTCTTTCTTTAATTTGATATATGTTGGTATTTGAACAGGTTTTTATCATATTTATTAAACTTACTTATCATTTTGAGATATATCAATATTCTTGCTAAATATACTGAGCCAAAGTTAGCTTTAAAACTGTGAACAGCGTCGTTTAGGATAAACGCTTTGTCTACATTTCACTCAGCGTAGCACAATCAACAGAGTGAAAAAAATTGACACTCTCGTCCAATCAGGCAGAGTGTTGCATAAATCTTCCATTTTGATAAATTATCTATAATGCGTTATCAAGTAGTTTGATTTGCAAACTGAAGTCACGTGGCATAGGTAACGAAAACGAATTTAGACGGCGTCGCCGAAAAACAGTGTGTAAAGTTCATATCTTAAGAAAGAGTAACCTAACTGACTCTGCATTAAAAGGTAACCTGATGCAAATTTAAGAAATATTTTTTCGTGATATTTAAGAATGTTGTTGCACATAACTAAATCCTTATTATTGCATTAACAAATTTAATGATATATTTTTCATTTGATATTCCGTCTAGCGTTCTATTTAACTTATTCATACAGAAAAGTACTGATTTTTTCTCCAGTATGTGGCGACGTTCTTAAACACAACAAAGACACCCAGACATTGTAAAAAATTAAACAATTTCTGAAACGTATTTAAATATAATATTTTTGATAGATTGTTGCGAAAAATGGTTTAAGATAAAGTTAATATAATTTCATTTAACGTTTTTTCCCCATTCATTTTTCACGGTGCATTAACTGCATCGCACGATGAAAGAAAAGTTGTACATCCCGTATATTTACTGTTTCATGACTGAAAAATTTTTAGACACCAAGGAATATGTACTACACAATGTAGAAATCTAAAACACGAAATATTATATATATATAACTGCCTGAAGATATGTACAGTTGAAAGCGCTTGCAGTGAAAATTAAAATTATTGCAAAAAAAATCCTCTCAGAAGTCTAATGCTGTTTTTCCTTGGAAATTGAACTATATATATATAACTATATAGTTAATTAGCGGTTTAGTAAATATTTTCCGTGACAATTTGAAAGAAGACAATTAGCCTTACTTCATTCACAAGATAATACTGCTGATTAACCAAAACTGCAATCTATCAAATCTGTAATTATATTCCAGTAAGGGAAAATCGAACACCATGGTTGGTACTGTCGCAAGCATACCAAGTGAAACCAAAGTCCGGAAGGTAAAGGCCCCTGACGGTGGAAGAGGCTGGTTTGTCGTGTTCGCTGCACTCGCTTTTAATATCATTTTCGACGGATGCTGTAATTCATTTGGAATCCTCTTTATAAAAATTCTAGAAGAGTTTAATGAAACAAAAAGTAATACAGCATGGACAGGTTCCTTATTTTTCTCTACGCCATTATTGCTCGCACCAATAGCAGGAATGATAACAAGAAACATCGGTTCTCGTTTGGCAACGATGTTGGGAGGACTGATTGCCACAGTTGGGTTTGCAGTTGGATCACTATCTAATTCCATACCTATGTTGCTGATATTCTATGGATTAGTAGGCGGAACTAGAATGTCATTGCCCTACTTTAACTCCATCAAGGTAGTGACAGATTATTTCGATAAAAGGCTGGTTCTTGCGTCTGGTATAGCAGAGTGTGGTTCTGGACTCGGAACACTCATATTTGGTCCTTTAACAGAGTACCTCGTCACAGCGTATGAATGGAGGGGTGCTCTCTTTATAATAAGTGGGATAGCATCAAACATTATTGTTTGTGGTGCTTTGTTTTGTCCGGTAAGGCCAAATAAAAAGAAACCTAGCAGTTACAAATGTACTTCACTGTATTTCCCATGTAGTTGCTGCTTCAGTTCAAGATATCCAGAGGATATATCGGAATATACTGTCGCTGATGTACCGAATGATTGGAAACCCCGTGCCAAATTACGGCGTTTGTACTTATCCAAACTGAAAAACGTTCCGTTTTTAGTGTTTGCATTTTCAAATTTTATAGTTACTTTCTGGTATGACGTAACTTACATTTTCATAGTTTCAAACACCGTCGACATTGGAATAAGTTTGCGAAAGACGTCTTACCTTTTGTTAATTATCGGATTCGCCCATTTGTTTGGTATAATCGGTTATGGCGTCCTTTGTAACAGGGAGTGGATTAACCGTACGGTGGTTTATGGGCTATCTAGCGTTGTGAGCGGTGCATCTGTTCTACTAGTTCCTATATTTAAGGGATACGTTCCACTTGTAATTTTGTCGGGGTGTTTTGGATTATTTTCCGCAGCAACGGAAGCTCTGTTTTCATATGTATTGATAGATGTAGTTGGAAAGAAAGCGTTTAATTTAAACATATTTTATTTCAAACATATGTGCATATTACATTTTACAATTTACAATATCGATATTAAACATGTTGAAAAAGGATAAGATCCGAAAGCTAAGCTTATAAAGAAAGCGTTTGACAATTTCTTCTGCGTATTCATTCTATTCACGGAAGGTGTCGCAAATCTACTCGGACCACCATTTGCCGGTATGTGTTAATTAAGAAAAAAAAAATAGATTTTGAAGTTTAATTTTGCCGAAAGTTGAAAACAATTTTTAATATTAAAAGCTGTATTTTGAGATACTGTTTGCATTGTATATGCAATGCACACTTATGGAGAAATTATCAGTGCGAATACATAAAAAGATCGCATGATATATGGTAACAGTGATCGAATTCAGAAATTATTTTCTAACATTGGCATTTTGTGCAAACATATTGACATATGCTCCCTGTTAAGTAGAAAATCAAAATTTCTAAATAAATAAAGAATCTAAGGAACGTTTAAAATCATGAAAAAAATCAAAATTTTTCACTTCACATGATTTTCGTATTTATCATTTTACAATAAACACCGTTAGCGGCATATCTTATTATGTGTAAATGAAGATTATCTCATTTAGTTCTCAGATTTAGACAATCAAACTGAAAACGATCAGCTTTAGGGGTGTCTTTTTTCAATTTATATAAAAGGACCGTGCAAGTACTTGTAAATTAAAAGTAAATTCAAAGGTATTCAGACAGGTGTTGATTCACTAATGTATTCGTAGTGTGGAAAATGTAGAAATTCCGGGGGCCTCTGTGGCCGAGTGGTTAAGGTCGCTGACTTCAAATCACTTGCCCCTCATCGATGTGGGTACGAGCCCCACTCGGGGCGTTGAATTCTTCATGTGAGGAAGCCACCCAGCTGGCTTACGGAAGGTCGGTGGTTCTACCCAGGTGCCCGCTCGTGATGAAATAATGCACGGAGGGGCAAATGGGGTCTTCCTCCACCATTAAAGCTGGAAAGTCGCCATATGAACTATCATGTGTCGGTGCGACATTAAATCCAACCAAAATATGTAGAAATTCCACCTACCCGCTCAGTGCAAAATTTGATATAAATCAAGTAATTTGACATTACTATGTACATCTGATGTACCCTTTTGTCTTGTATATATCGATGGCGATTACTTTATTAATAAGTAAATAAACAATCCATCTATTAGCTAGCAAGTTAGAGAAGTGTATATCAACGCTGTCGAGTTTAAAACTCTATCCCGTCCACTCAATTGTATTTAGGTACAAAACGTTCCGACATTCATTTAACATGATAAAATGTGTCATTCGACGCCGCCCTGAAGGCGGTGTCGAGTATATGGGATACACTTTTATTTCGGACCCTGTAAAGATGGTAATGAATAGTTTCGGAGTGATAAACTGAACACAGTGAATAGTTTGTAAAAGGATCAACGATATTGCACAATACATTTTAGTAAATAAACAAAAAATGGCAAAAAGAAAACATAAAAAATGTATGTAATGCAACTTATTATGTGATTTAAAACAATGCTATCTGTCTTTCCTCTCCTTATTTGTAGAGCAGAACATATTTTTTTATTTACAATTTCGTCTAAAAGGACGGATTACACCAAACCGGAAGTGACTACTCAGTGTTACATGTGAAGTAGTCCAAAATGTAGTTCCATGCTATGGATGAAATCTGGTATAATGAGTGACATGAGGAGGTGACAGTTAAATTTTTGGCTTATGTTTATTGCTTATAGTATTGAGAATAGATCTAGACCATTTTCATTGTAAATTTCTTGGAATAAGTTTTATTCTTTGCGAAAAATGTCTACCTACGCGTAACTGCTAAACGGCTGTTTTCATGGGGGCATTTTTAGAGGGTGATGTTTCTCAGAACAGATTATTTTTCTTATATTCAACATAACATGTCAATATTTTTCTATTTTTGATAAGAAGACATGTTATACTAAATGACCATATATGGTTTTTATATCATTGAAATGCTCTAAAGTGCTGAAAATGAGGTCTGAATGTTTTGTTATTAATATGAAATAAATAAGGACTTGAATTGGTAGAGTGTAAGCTAAAATGTTGATCCGATTTATTGATAAGGGAGGTTACTCTGTAAGTCAAGTTTTCTATTCTATTCTTAGCAGGACCTACTTACCTATCTCATTTTCTATAAATAGAACACACCGCAGATATACCATAATCGCCTGGACAAGGGAGCGTTCGTGTATTTTACAACTTCGAAGAGAATATTAAAAAAAAATACGGAAAATTACAATTTGCCTGCATAAAAATTCTTTGGAAGAAAAACGTATTTACAAAGTAAATAAAGGAATCAATAAGCATAGATATGTTGAAATGAACGAAGGATGTGCCGCTGTTAACTTATTTTTAACCTTTTTGTCTTATTTTCTTTGTTGATAGGTACAGTGATGTAATTTCAGAATGCGCACACTTTTGCAAATTCCTATAAGTTCTATTTGTTGTTTTTTGGGTTTTTTTTTCTTTCTTTTTTTTTTTTTGCTTATGTGTCATATAAATCTACTCATTGTTTACAGACTAAGACACTGTCAACTAAGGTGTGCAATAGGCTAAAGAGCATTTGGCTGAATTTGTCAGTGACAAGTTAATACTTCTTTAAATGTGGTTAGATCGAAATATCAAAAGCCATGGGACCATAACTTATCAAAGCATCAGTGACCTTAAAACAGAATTCCTTGTTGAATTTATATGTTTATTGATCTTATATGACTATTCAGTTGCTCTGGTTTTATTATATCTTGTAACTTGCTTCTTTTTTTTCTTTTTAGTTTTTAATTTAATAGATAGTTTTTGTATTTGTCCATTCCTGACAAAAAAACAAAACATTTTCATTGAAATATTTTCTACACTTTGGCAGTGGGTTATTATGCTTGCTAAATTTCTTGTAATATTAGATTTGAACTAGACACTGACATACTCCTAGTAACCTAACAGTTCAACGAGGACTTCAAGTTTATCGTTCGTCCGAAAAAAAAAATGAATTCTATGATATTCAAAAGTATATAAGACAGATTCATGCTTTGTGAATAGGGGCAATATAGAGATAATTTATGTTATATCATTCTTTTCTTGGACAAAATTTTTGGTTGTTTTTGGCAAGGGAAACAGTAAATGGCTGTGTATAATCTGCATTCTGAAATCTATAATGTAGGTGACTAAGGTCCATAAAACTTCATCAGTAAATAGAAAACACTCAATACATTTCATGATAATAAAAATAATGGTTTCTGTGAACCACAACTTTGAAATAATTTCAACATTTCCTCATTTCCCAACAAACTGCATTTCTGTGAAACTTCATACACACGCTCCTGCATATAAGAACTTTTTACAGGAGGTGACCTTAGTTAGTGAATTAATTACTTTAATTTTATATGTAAAGGGACCACCTACTCGCAATGTTAATGTCATTGCAGGTAGAGGATTTGTATTGCATGGTAAAACTTTTCTATCATGGTTATTCTTCATGTTTTAAACAGTTTATAACATATATTGTTTTATGTGCTAATGTTGATAACTTGTAGCCAGTCAGACTAATAAAGTAATGATTAGGTGATTTCTCATATTGCAATAAATGTACTTCAGACACAACACTTGGCGGCGTCTTTGATGCTTGCATCAATGAATTTCCTTGTACCGTAATTACATACATGTAATGTGTTTCAGGTTTCCTAGCCGACTATACGGGATCTTATAACACTACATTATACGTGGCAGGAGCTTGTGTTTCAGCAGCTGGTAGTTTATACTTGACGCTGCTTTGTAGGAGCAAGACAGAACATACAAATTGTGAAGTTAAAATTACATCGTAACTTTGTATGTAAAACTTGCAAGAGACAGAACAGAGCCACCGAATGAATGACTTTCTGAATTAATTTTCTGTATGTGAACTTGTATAGAATGTGCATTGAATGTTCCAATACAGATAAGAAAGACAATAAAGTCACAGGGTGTGACTCGGTTTGAATAAGTCTGTTCGCGCGAGGTAATGAAATATATAAGCCGTTCCTTGACAAAACCTGGAATAGTGGCAAAAGATCAAATTTGAGATACTAGTAACTAAACATTTATAAAGAATATTCTATTTTACCTTTCAGATATAAACGTTTAAAAAGAAATTATCTTCACTATTTCAAAACTTACAATGCTTTTAAGAAAGTCACCGAAGGTATTTAGAAACGTCAAAAAAGCAGCCGTGCGTGTATTTTCATGTCATTTATGCGTGTCACTGACTAAACATCATGGAATTGATTATTTTAGAAACAGTTTTAAATGATTTCACTGAAAAATAACTTAACCGTGTATTTTTGGTTTCATCATAGACCTATTATCTATACACCTTTATATTTCCATGGTGCGTGGGTGCTGCCATGACAACACAATTAATATTTATTTGTAAAATATGGTAGAATTTGATTGCCTTAGATAACTTAATTACAATATACTAGATTTTACTTTCTTCATGAACGTAAGAAGCATAACGATTTTCCAGTATTTTAAACTATTCATTATACAATAATTATATCATGTGACTAATACATGTTTTCTCATGGAACGGCCCATATATTTCTGAAGCCCCTAATACTCCTTCAGCAAAACTCTATTATGCAGAAATAGTGAACGCACACAATGATGCCAAAGGACTTTTCAGTTTTCCAATAATTGATACTTTCATATATTTGACGGATTCAATAAAGAAAGATAAATTTAATTTATATGTTATTTCTTTAAGACAGTCTAAAATATCAGTTTTGCTTTTATGGCAAATGTCTGTTTATGATAAAATTATCAGTAGGCAAATATAGCAGGCACATACATTAGGATAAGATGTAAAAGCTCTGTTAGTTTTGCCATAGGTATGAGAATTAATAGAACCTGAGTGTGAAAAAGAACCAGACTATATTAAACACAGATGAGAACAGAAACAAGAGCTAAGAAAAAGAGGATACAACAGTAAAGAACTTGAACAACAGCTGCAACAGGTCGATAAATTACACAGGCAGGAATTATTACAAACAAAAAAGAAAACTGAATCAAACGTTTTTACAAACAGATAGTAGAGCAGGAATGGATATTCTTGCATAAAAACTACTTTTTTTTCACTGGATCCGCCCATGTATAAACGGGAGAAAAATCGTGTGCAAACAAGGCAATTCACGTGCTGTTAATACATGATTTTTATTTTTGAAATGCTTTGCCAGGGATATATGTATGTATTTTTGCGCACACTGATATTTGGCATCTGCGTCTTGTTTCTTCCATAACAACCTCTTCTTGTAGCATTATAGATACAATGTAATCCATAGTATGTTTAGCTGTATCTGTTTCCAACCTCAAACGTACTGCCCCCATCAATGTACGCACTAGCTTCACTTAGAGTTCACTCCCTTTACAAAGCGTCTGTTCAGTTATTGTAAATAACTGTGAATAAATAAGTATCGCGTGTAACTTGTGCTATTGTTCGTTTTTAGGTATTATATTTATGATTTTGGTAAGTATCAGTCGGTATGTTTTTATCTAATTTCTCGAAGAATTTATATAAACAGCTTGGAAACTTGACACTACGTTCGTACTCATCCGTACTCCAACCGCGTGTCCGTACTCAATATAACTCGAATGTAAAGTTATTATTCTTGAAATTGTGACCGAGTCTACCAAATTGTGAATTGATATGAACAATTATTGGTAATTTTATATTTGTAATAATGAGAGATAAAAAAATCGCTTAAAACCTTCAGGATGTGCTTTTGATAGTGTTGTTTATTTCCGGGCACTGGATACGGATATTTAAAACATGTTTACCGTTTCCAAGAACAACAGGAATGGTAAATAAAAAATGTACCGGAATCGTCAAGTCATCACATATGAAAACAATATATAAATCGTCGTGAAATATTTTTTTATGCAAGAATAGCGACAATACACGTTTGTTTTTTGTATTAACGTTTGCAGAAGCCCTTGGTATATGTTTGTGACCTCGACCGTCGGTCTCGGTCACAAACAATCCCGCGGGCTTCTGCAGACGTTAATACACAAAAAAAACGTGTATTATCCCTACAAAGAAGCTTGCAACAAAATTTCCACACCGCAGCAATGTTAAATATAACACATTCATCACATGTTTGACGTCGCGGGAGTGTAATAAAGCCATTAAATACAAGGCAGTCTGAAAGACAGCTATATCCCCCGCCACTGCTATGGATAGTGAAAGGGTAAACCTTTGATTTTAGCTGTGACCTTGACCTTGAACTGACATGGCTGACTCATGAATTCTGCACAACGTCTTGATGAGGTGATCATTTGACCCAAGTTTCATGAAACTCCTTCAAGGGGTTTAGGAGATACAGAGCTGAAACCTTTGACCTTCAGTTGTGACCTTGACCTTGAGTTGACATGGCTGACTCATGAGTTCTTGATGAGGTGATCATTTGACCCAAGTTTGATGAAAATCCTTCAAGGGGTTTAGGAGATACAGAGTGGACACAAATGGAAGGCTCAAACCTTCGACCCTTAGTTGTGACCTTGACCTTGAGCTGGCATGGTTGACTCATAATTTCTGCACATCGTTCTGATGAGGTAATCATTTTACCCAAGTTTTATAAAATTCCTTCAAGGGGTTTAGGAGATATAGAGCGGACACGAAATGGAGGGCTCAAACCTTTGACCCTAAGCTGTGACCTTGACCTTGAGCCGGCATGACTGACTCATGGGTTCTGCATATCGTCTAGATGAGGTGATCATTTGACCCAAGTTTGATAAAATTCCTTCAAGGGGTTTAGGAGATATAGAGCGGACAGAAAATGGAAGGCTCAAACCTTTGACCTTGAGTTGTGACCTTGACCTTGAGCCGACAAGGCTGACCCATGGGTTCTGCACATCGTCTTGATGAGGTGATCATTTGACCCAAGTTTCATGAAAATCCTTCAAGGAGTTTAGAAGATATAGAGCGGACACAAAATGGAAGGCTCAAAACCTTTGACCCTAAGTTGTGACCTTGACCTTGAGCCGGCATGGCTGACTCATGGGTTCTGCACATCGTCTTGATGAGGTGATCATTTGACACAAGTTTTATAAAATTCCTTCAAGGGGTTTATGAGATATAGAGCGGACACAAAATGGCAGGCTCAAACCTTTGACCTTGAGTTGTGACCTTGACCTTGAACCGACAAGGCTGACTCATGGGTTCTGCACATTGTCTTGATGAGGTGATCATTTGACCCAAGTTTCATGAAAATCCTTCAAGGGGTTTAGGAGATATGGACCGGACACGATTTTGTTACGGACGGAAGGACGGACGGACGGAAAGACGGAAGGACGGAAGGACGGACGGACGCAGACCATTCCTATAATCCCTCCGCCACGGCGGGGGATTAAAAAATGATAATACACTAGTGTAATAAAGCTTTGACGTCGACGTCATTTACCGTATAGGAGACGTTGGTTAAATTGGCTTGTTTATATAGTAAAAGAAAGTTGAATTTTTGATGTTTCGGCAGGAATAGCTAACATGTGATAAAAAGAATATTACATTTGTGACTTTCCACATTTAATTTATTAAACTCGTTGAATAAAATTGATAAAATGCTCGGCAGAGCCTCATTTTATTCAACTCGTTTAATATGAACTAAGGCAAAGCCTCAAAGCGAGCTCAAAGAAATCGGATTTATCTAAAAATATTATGCATCATTTATTTGTCACAAAGAAACTATTCACTAGTCACAAGAATTCAGGAGAACCTATTCACTTGAATAAGTCTACATTTAGTGTCACCATGCCTATAACAGTGAATATCATACGTTGCAAAATTTATGGGAGCCGGTGTCACGGTGACGTCATTACCGCCGCGTTCCCGTTTCTTTCTGCTTATTAATGACATTTTTTCCATTTTCTGGCCGATGCTTGATCTTTTAAATGCAAATAATTTTTTTTCAAACAACTGGAAATCATTCTTTCATTATTGTTGAGTGATGAATAATTTTTAGCAATTGAATGAAGTTCTGTATTCACTCCGGAAAGAAGTACTTCCTGTGAGCACCAGTCCGCTAGGGTGCGCTTTTTTAAAACTTCCGACGAAACTTTTGAAATCCATCACCAAGTGTGAAAGTATACTTGCGTTACCGTAAAGCTCGATTCTCGAGCAGGCCCTTCGGGCCTGCTCTTCGAGCTCGCTAATAAATTCAATATGAAAAGACACTCATGTAATATCCTCTATATATTGACTGATAGACACATGTGAAATAATATGGGAAGTGAGGTTACGTCGTTTGACGTCGTATTTAAAGTAAATGACGTCACGTCATTAAGACAAAGCAAGTACATGTATTGTGAAATGGATGTTACATAGCTGTATTAATGACTTTTCATATTTTGATAAAGGGCAGGTGGTCGAAAATTCAATAACGTATTATTATATCTACTTCCCTGTGGAAGATGTTTGAACGAATAACACGTTATAGTTCTTGATTAATTACGTACACAAGCTTGATAATTTTAAAACCTAATGATATTTCTACTGAACGAGCCGACTTGTTTCTTACAAGTAAATGACTCATTTTTTTACAGTTTTATCTACTGAACAAAAATATATATTTCACGGGTCGTGTCACATAGTGTAGGTGTCTACAGTAGTATACACTGATTTCAGACGATCATGTGCAAAGGATGTCAGACAATGATATTAAACCAAAATAGATGAAATTATCAAATTACTTTGAGAAAAATGGAGGCATTTCATTACATGCTAAGAGAAATAAATATCCAAAGACAGCTTTAATCTCTTGCACATTGTTTTACCTCCAGGTATGGGAAAGACATATATAATTACAATTTATTTATTCGAAGATAGTCTTTAAAGATTAGTATCCAGCCTATTAATTATAATTGCTTTTCGCATGACGCTAGTGGGTTTACTGACTGACATGGAATATAACCAGAGCAAAATTTGGTGCCCTGTAATTCTCAATATTACAGAGACTCTGGAATCCATTCTTTAGGAACGAATAAATCGGTGAAATCGACTTTTCTACTTTTAAAGATTTTATGATGATCCAGTTTAGATATATTGACGCGGTAATTCGACGGGTGCTATATTTTTCATCGTTTTCCACCGGAGAAAGACTCTAGGCACACCTTTACCAAACAACAGAATGTAAAGTTTTCTTTTAATTGTTTTTTTCTTCTTTGAAAACGGTTCTAAAACACGACTTGAGCCCAAGTGATGAATTTTGAAACAAAAGAATGAAGTTTAGCGATCTTCAGATTCCCTCGGACTTTGAGAGGCATCACACTCCATGTCCAACTAAGTAGAATGTTAGCCTCATCGGAAATAAAAAGAACTTTTCCAAATCCAAATGTATACTTTCTAACTCGCTTTGCGCTTGTTGATTTGAATAGTGCTGAGCTGACGAACCTTGTGTTTTTTTTTTTGTAATTTTCATTCTAAACTTTAGAAAATAAAACTGTTTGTGGCAACGTTAAATGTCGCAACGCCGCTAAATGTCGCAACCACCGTTAAATGTCGCAAGGTTGACGTTAAATGTCGCAACCACCGCCAAATGTCGCAAATTCGTCTGCCGCTAAATGTCGCACCCTTAACGTTAAATGTCGCAAAAATTTGCCCACCGTTATATGTCGCAACACCAACGCTAAATGTCGCAATTCCTATTTGACACTATGACTATCAATTCCTTGTGTATATTTACTTTTTTGAGGGAAGAAAAATTAGCAGGTTTATGTTATACAAATAATTATCTTAATGATAAAAGCTGTTACGTATAGCAACAAGAGGGCCTTGTTGGCCCTAGATCGCTCACCTGAGTTCCACACCTTGCTTGAACAGTCGCGCCAGAAAAATATTTGTGAAATTATTTTGTAATAGGGCCAGTATTTTAGGACAGAAATATTCTGAGGTTTCTTCTAACTAAATACGATTTGGTAATAGTGTTGTATGTTTGTGGGGGTTGGGTATGGGTGGGGAACGGTGTGAATACTGTGACGACACAGAAATCTAAGACACAAACACACAGCACCAAGACAATTAATAGAAAATATAAATATTTACATGTTTGAAGGGGTGGGGGTGGGGAGAGGGGGATATGTGTGGGTAGGCGGAAAAGTAGGATAATGAGGGGAATGAGACTAAACCAAACAATTTTAAGAGACTAAAAGTAAAATAATATCAAAATTCCCGCTTTACCAGAAAGAATGTACAGAGGGCCACATAGGATCTTTTTCCGCCATTGAAGCTTGATAGTCACCTTATGGCTTTAAATGTAAACCTCCAAACAAAGAAATAGAACCCATGGCTGATTAATAGAAAATCTTCGTTTTCTACAGCTGGTACAAAACACGTGTCGCGTAGTTGCACATCCTGTTGTGTAACAGGCCTGGATTGTTGCCCAAGCCGATTCCTCCACCCCAGACCCCACCTTTGTTGGCTTACTAGTGATTTATACTCATCAAAGTTGCACCCAACTATTTTGGAAATAATATTTTCTCAAAATATAGACCCAAAACGCCCCAGAGGCGAACATTTTATACTTATATTTCAAAATTCCCCAGGGGGAAGAACCCTTGACCCCTTAAAATGGGGTGAGTACCCCTCCAGTACCTTAAAATTAAGAAAAAAATGCACCAGAGGCAACCAGTTTATACCTGTTTTTCAAACTTTCCCGGGGAGAGACCCTGAGCCCTCGAAAATGACAGGGATAACCCCTCCCATACACCGAAATTTTGAACAAAAAATGCAATAAAAGTCCAGCATTCCACACTTGTATTTCAAAATTGTCCACGGGAAAAGACCCTAACCACCTAAAACAAGGGGAGTGCCCGTCTAGTACGTACCTAAAAAATAGACAAAAATGCATCACAGGCCAACATTTCATACCTGTATATAAAAATCTTTCCCACAAATACGGACAGAGGAACCCCGTACCTACCGCACGTCGCCGGTGACGCTTTAGTTTAAAACTGGTGCCCCCCACCCACCTCCCATCCTCCATCAACAATTTCTGGCCCCCGGCCTGTTGTGTAACGAAATTCAGGTCGACTAAAGACATGCGATACAACGCGCGACAATACGGAGCCCGAGCTTAATGTCTCATGAGCTAAACAGGACTCCACAGAATTACATAGTTCAGACCTGAAGTAAATCTAGTACTGTGGCGAGTACCACGTTAGTGCTCAAACCTTTACATATGAAATATAACGTATGTATGGTGCGGTACCACTGAAAAGCAAACGTGCAGATTAGAGTGGAAGGTCAATTCAGCCCTTCCCAAATCAAGCATGCATTACCCAGTCTTATCTCTAAGTTTTAAAGACTGTTTAACTTACCTTATTTTGCTGTGCGACATTTAGCGTTGGTGTTGCGACATATAACGGTGGGCAAATTTTTGCGACATTTAACGTTAAAGGTGCGACATTTAGCGGCAGACGATTTTGCGAAATTTAGCGTGGTTGCGACATTTAACGTCAACCTTGCGACATTTAATGGTGACTGCGACATTTAGCGGCGTTGCGACATTTAACGTTGCCACACTGTTAAAAGGTTTGAAAGAAACATCTAAAAAATATGACATCATCATTTTTTTTCAATTGACTGACTTCATACAAAAACATTTCAGCTTTAAACTGGATTTTATGCCTATACTAGTTTCTGCTTTCAAGTTGCATAAACTTCTCAAATTCAGAAATAAAATACTTTGTTAGCATACCTATGAATGCTAAACATTTGAATTTAGGTGTACTTATCACAATCGCAGTTGATGCATTTACACAAAACAGTATGGATTTTAAAAAGTTTTGAATGGAATGACTAGTGAAACGTGAGTATAAAATTTCGAATATTTGATTTAAATGAGACTTTAAAATATAGATGTTATAAGAGTAATGAATGGCGAAAAACGTATTTCTTTAAGATTACTAAACTGTTCTATATGTTTTGGATATTTTTTGAATGGAATTACGTTCCACGGAATGTAAATATTTCATGTACAAAACACAATAAGTTTCTTGTTCAAAATACTCATTGTAAAATTATGGTGACTGTCATATTTCTGGGAATCTATCGCGATACTTCAAAAAATTATCTTGATAAAGCGCAATAATATTCTTAATAGTCGAAAGGTTTCCTGAAAATATTATTGCGATAATTTACATTATTATCTCGATACCTTTTGTGTAAGTGCCCACAGCTGCCATGTATTAGCTAGCTGGCTATCTCGATACTTTCAGAAACTATCTTGATATTTCGAAGTTTTCTGAAAAGTTTATCTCAACAGCCTAATGGTTTCCTGGCACAAAAAGCATATCTAGGAAAAATAATTTATTGCGATAATGTTTTCAGAAAAATGCACAACTTTGCTGGACAGTTTAAAATGTTATCGTGATAGCTACCCAGCATCTCGTGCGAAATTTTGCGCTGAAACTTTTTCAGGAAATAGATAAAATATCTAGAATATCTTATTTAATGCTGAAATGTTTTCAGAAAAATGAACACATTTCCTGGAAAGTTTAAAATGCTATCGTGATAGCTACCTAGCCTTCTCGAGGCAGACATATGCCACCATATAAAATATGCCCTCAAAAATAAACAAAAACTTACTACAGCCCCTAAAAATCAATTCTCGTTGACAAAATGTCATTTCTAGCCATGACAGAGGAGTACAAAATACATCTATTTGTAAAATTACAGGAGCTGCATATTATACTTAAACAGAATATTCAATAAGAATGATTTACAGTTTAAAGTGTATATCAATCGTTGCTTTTTAGAATAAGCCTCACTGCGAATATTCAAAAATTTTAAAAGATTCCTTAGGCAATATGTCATTGCTATAAATTATTCATAAATATCAATAATAAAGTTAAACATCAGAAGCAGAATGAAAAACTTAGGTTCTAACTACTTTGCTGATTCTTGGTACAACAGAAAATAGGAAATACATCTAGTCAGGATAAACATATTTTCAAACGAAAAGGTAGCAACACAGAGTGATCTAATCCACTACACATGCCATGTTATCCATGTATTGTCGTTTCAACTTTTTTACCGGTTGCATACAATCAAAGTATATGTGATAGTGTTTAGGCTTGCGAACTTGTTCGCTAGACTATTATTGCCACAAATAGAAAGTCACAAAGACTGCTGAGACTAGCTGACAACACAAAA
The DNA here is from genome assembly GCF_021730395.1 of Mercenaria mercenaria. Classification (NCBI taxonomy): domain Eukaryota; kingdom Metazoa; phylum Mollusca; class Bivalvia; order Venerida; family Veneridae; genus Mercenaria; species Mercenaria mercenaria. The sequence continues at coordinate 39,174,757 of NC_069362.1, forward strand.
TGCGCAGTTCAAATAGTTCCATGCTGTATATCAATTTTACCATGAATTTGTTTAAAGATTGTTAAACTTGCCTATTTCAATAAAGCTATTTTTTTCGATCATTTTATAATCATGTTTTCTTTTAAAGGATACATATTTGAAAGTAAAAACAGATCTTTATAAAGGCGTTGCTAATTACATATTCAAACTTACTACGTGTTTCACTCACTTTTGTACAGACTGTTACATTATGCATGCAAACAAGTTTATTTAGTCCGTTTTAAACACCGGGTTCTACCTGGCTGATACAGCGGTAGTAAAGCGGTTAAGCATGTTTAGAGAGTAGGCTGGGCTTATCTGACAGATGATGGGTGATAACATTGAAACTTTATCTCTAGTAAACAGAACCATGTGTGCTTTTGTATAAAGAGGAACACTAGATATTCAACCACAATTAAAAAGACAGTATCTGGCAGTGTATCTACAAATATTTTCCATTGTTGGAATATTAATAATTTATATGACTAGAGGAATTGTATCAGTAACAGAGCAATCGTACACAGGAATAAGCATTTCATGCAATAAATATATATAATGCGGAAATAGTTTAGCTTACTTACATAATTCTTTGAAACATATTCCATAGAATTGTTGAATCTCTCAGAATTATAGCAATGTCAGTATGTATATTACATAATGAATGTAAAGATTAAACATCAAATTTCACAAATTGTTAAGTAGTCTTGTAAACTGTGTATTTTAGTTTGAAAATTTGTTTTTACATTTACATCTCCTGGAAATTCATTGTTGAAACTACTGGCCCTGTTATCCATATTTTATATACATGTTAACACTAACAAACTGGACTAAAATATACACCTGGTGACTAAATATCCTGGCAATGTTTACGTTCAGCAGAATACCCCATTTTATAATGTCGGTACATCAGAGTTGATTACTCTGACCAGAATTACTAATTTCAATACATCAAAAATACTGACCTGGTCATAAGAGCAATATATTTTTTACTGTTGCAGTTCCAAACTATATAGTTACTATTCATTTGTTTGAAGAAGGTCAATATGGAAGCTAGTCAAATAACCTACTAGCCTAACATTTTTGTACAGTGGGTCAACCCAATGTTTTGGGAACTAGATATAAATCACTTCTATCTAAAGCTTTCAAGTGGTTTACACAAATATGTTTAGCTAATTAACTGTAACGTGTGCAATGCAAAGATGCAGGGAATCGAAGCTAAGGGATTTCTCTTGATAATTGAATGGAACAAATGTAGAACATGTGAACAATTCATCATTGTGATATCTAACCAAAGAGGTAAAAAAACTTCTTTGAACTAACACAGAAGTACTGCGCTCAACTATCATATACGGAGTAAATCTAGATTGTTTTTAGAAAAAGCAGAAGATTTTATTTCTTTTTTTTTCATCTAAATGCTGGATGGAGTTTTTTTTATCTCCCGTCATCTGTCAGATCAAGATATTACTCATGTAAACTTCCCTATTCTGTTACTGGCTGCAAGGGAGGTCATAACCTTAATGCGGGCTGGCTTTAGCAAGTAGAGGTAAATTTGAATTTTCTAGCAGACAAACAACAGAACATTTTTTTCAGAAGAGCAGTAATTACTTGATAAATTTCATCAAAATCTTACACACTAAATTCAGTCATACTAGAGAAACATATGTTCCAAATTAAAAAAGAAAGTTCAATAAAAGTAGAGATATTTAGATTTCTGTTGTTCACAGCACTTTGTCAAACTGACATGGTCTAAGCCTGTCTGCCTTTTATACTTTTACCTTGGTAAGCAGAAATAGTGCGTCAAGTTCTTACACAAACTAACGCACTTAAAATCTTGCAGTTAGACTCTTATCAACAACTTTATACCTATATAGCTTTTTACGAATCTAAGTTTTTTCAGCCTGATTAATGTTTATACATAATTTTGGGGATGGTATATCGAAGTTTAGATGTTGTGTTTGTTACTTATATATTTTCTCTGATATTATAAATGTCCCTAAACTTGTTCTTTTTTAAAAGTAAAATATCATTATAAAAATCGCGAGTAAAAGCAGTGAGCTTCTTTCATACATATATTAACGTTGATTTAATCTACCAAATCGATGTCAAAATGTGCAATACCGTTATCAAAATTCAATAGTAGAATAGAGAAAAGTAGGAACTTCACAGGTCGCTCAACACGACAAAAACGAAAATGTTGCAGGCTCGGTTTGATTGAGCCTGTTCATGGACGGTAGTGGAAATACATGCCACCGTCCACGCCCTCTAGCCCCGGGTTGAGCAGAACTCAACATTTACACATGCTAAAAGTACAAAAAGCAATTTAGAGACATCCGCAGATGTATTCAAACGGCGGTGAACATGGAACTTTCAATGATAAACGTGTTGATGCGTGTAATTCCATGAAGAGCGGCGTTTGGTCCCCAGATAAAATAAAGGGTTTGCACTAAACGAGAAAACAATGGGCAGAACTAAACAAACTGGAATTTAGGAAGAGGGTCTGAGGTTATGGAGCCTGCGTATCACAGGAAGTCAATAGTTTATGCATAAACGGAGACTTAATTTGGCAACGTAGGGTAATTTTTGTCATATTCTTTACTTTTTCCTTCTTAGTTCTTCTGTTTCTAGTTATTGTTCTTTATAATACCTCATTTCTGTTAGCAATGTTCCTAACCAGTAGGAAGTCGTGTATTGCTTTGCAATACTTCTCTCGTTTGTACCCCTTACAACTTACACATTGTAAGCAATTTCATTGTTCTTTGGACAGTTTCCTAAACATGTGATTGCTTCTCGGTATATTAACAGGATCTTTTTTTTCTACAAAAAGTACTTATTTATATGCAAGTCTATATTAAAGACAATGTCTCAACTTGGTTTTAAGAGTTGACTTTGGAACAATGGTGGGGGCCAAGTATAAGGATACAAACGCAGCATAAAGGTTTAAATTTACTTTTAGTAATACACAAATCGAAGTACTGAAAGTACAGGAAGGCTTAGGTTTAGCTTTACTTAGATTACAAGACGGTGCCCGATTGTGTTCCTTTCGTTGTTCATTTTGTCTTTGTCGTCTATAAGTTTTACTTCATCTATATTTTGTCAGATTCCCAAGTGAGAGTTACGTTCTGTTTGTCTCACTAACTGTGTTATCCCCTATGCAGCAAACACTATTTATATTCTGTAATATCCTAACAATACCTTTCTCAAGTTAATTAAGATGATTACTCTCAACAGTACCATATGCTCGCCTTAGTTTGATACTGAAAGCCCATGATATTTCAGATTTTGCAAACAGTTTTCCCACAGTGTATTGTGGTAGATAGCCCTTTTGTACTTTCAGTACTTTGATTATATTCCGTAAGCATATGATGTATTTACCTATTGTGGAAGTCTTGTGATACATAGATTTTTGTTATATTTTGTGACATGCTCCATGTAACGCCTTAACCTTACTATGACAGCCAATATTTTTGTTTGAATGCAATGGTAAAATGTTCTTACATGCAGTGGAGAAGCGAAAGTATATTCAATACAATTTTCATTGGGTGTATTGTTAGACGAAGTTATTTATGAAAGAGCAAGAACTGTCTAAAACAGATATATTCGATTATGTGAAACATTTCTATGAAAGCTTTATCATTTTTCTAAGTTGAAAAATGTGCATAAATTTGTAAACTGTGACAAAATATTTGAGGTCATCTCTTAACCCTAAAGATGTGTGTGGAGTTTGAAAACAATAAGTCTAGTCCCGCAAGAAAGGGACATGATTTTGATAAAATTAAACCTAGAGTTATGTAACATGCCCTGTTAGGTTACTACATGACACCTGCTTACAGACAAAACTCGACTTGTGTGAAATTCGCAGTAATTACTTAGACACCTTATATGCAGAGCTTTTATGATACAGACGCCAACGCGACTGACACTATCACCGATGAAAGGGTACAAAACTTTACAAAAGTCAAGCTAAAAATCCGTAATTCTGGATCACCTTTTCTTGTTCTTTCTTTAGCGCTTTTCAAAGTGAAAGAGTCCTGGTTTCAATTCTATTCGGTCAACGACATTAAAGCTGAAATAGTTTAGAATTATATATTTCGATCTCTTCAGATCGTTCAACACGACATTTATGTTATGTAAGTTTACTGTTTAATTTTTCAGCGTGAACATTTCGGGTTGGATGGTTCCAATACTCCGCTTTAATAGCTTTGGGTATGGTTAAATCACCCCAGGATATGTTGACTGCATTTAAATTTTGTATTTTGGCAGTTTCTGTGATATACGGGCTCCATAACCTCAGATCCCCTATCTAAATTCCAGTTTGTTTAGTTCTGCTCATTGTTTTCTCGTTTAGGACAAAGCTATTATTTTAACTGGGGGCCATATGCCGCTTTTCATGGAATTGCACTCTGTGTATCATTGAAGCTTCCTTGTATGAATACAACTGCGGATGTCTCTAAATTATATCCTGGTACTTATAACATGTGTAAATGCTGAGTGGGAGTATGAAACAACTGAATTATGGTAGATAGGTTTTAATGACATGGCCCAGTTCTGCATGTGGACATATATCAACAAAGAAGATAAACCCTTAATCTCATCGTTTAGTTCAGCAGCAAAAGGCTGTAAAGCAGAATGTACTATGTTCGACTTCATAACGAGGAAAGTGTTTTCTGTCACGAATCGTAATAAAATCTGTAAGAATCTCCTTTGGTGTCATAGAAAGCAACCTAACAAAATTACCAGCAGACTCTGTTTGACTGAGTTTTCATGAGAGGTATTGAAATGTGCAACATCCCTTATGCGCCCTTAGCTCCGGCTTGAGCGGTTCATACTGAATGGGCTCGATGATCCCAAAGAACCAGAAAATACAGTAACATTGTCTTCTTCTAAAGTAGACTTTATGACTGAAATCACTTGTCCGTGATCCCGGACATAATTTTCGAGAAGGGGCAAGAAAGATTGATATAATACATGTTATTTTATGCTACATGTTTATGTTCTAAGGTGGCTAAGTACTAATGTACCAAAATTGTAATCACTAAAATGGCTAATAATAGGCCCTCGAACCATCTTTTCTATATGAAAGCCTTTTAAGTTAAATGCTTTCAAGTTCCTATCAACTTACCTCTTTATGTTCAAATATGGAAAACAATATGTAACCCGAGACAAAAGTACATATTTTATAATAGAGTGACCTTACTTATCTTGCATTAAACAGTAACCAGATGCAAATTTTAAGTAACATTATTTTTGTGATATGGATGACTTTCAAAATAATAGAGAAAAAGTTTGACATCGGGGTTGAAAATTCAAACATATTTTTTTTGTGTTAGTCACCTATTTATAGGATAGCAACTAATTCAAATTACAAAATTGTTGATAAAGACCAACCAGAAAATATTTCAACCTTGAGTTCGAAACTGCAGCGAATTTCCAGTAAGATGGATGATATATGCTTTAGTGTTTTATGACAAAAAATATGTATAACAATATTTTATTCTACATATATGATTAGTAACAGGTGTGTTTCGTTTGAGGCATATTTATTGAAATGTTCGTGGACAGTAATTTTTAAAATCACACATTTGCACAAATTTTACAAAAAAAAATAAAGAAAAAAAAAAATTACATGACAAAGTATTTGCTGCATGGAAAATAATAAGCATATTATCATAAAACCTACTTTGTTTCCACTCTCTTACGTTTATAAACCACATGCATAATTTCAAGAATGTCCAGTTGTCTTAAGCACTTCAGAAGCTATAAAATTGTTGTTTCAACTTTTTAATCCCCCGCCACAAGTGGTGGGAGTTATAGGAATGGTCTCCGTCCGTAACACTTTCGTGTCCGCTCCATATCTCCTAAACCCCTTGAAGGATTTTCATGAAACTTGGGTCAAATGATCACCTCATCAAGACGATGTGCAGAACCCATAAGTCAGCCTTGTCGGCTCAAGGTCAAGGTTACAACTCAAGGTCAAAAGTTTGAGCCTTCCATTTTGTGTCCGCTCTATATCTCCTAAACCCCTTGAAGAAATTTAATAAAACTTGGGGGTCAAATGATCACCTCATCAAGACAATGTGCAGAAACCATGAGTCAGCCATGCCGGCTCAAGGTCAGGTTCACAACTTGGGGTGAAAGGTTTGAGCCTTCCATTTTGTGTCCGCTTTATATCTCCTAAACCCCTGGAAGGATTTTCATCAAACTTGGGTCAAATGATTACCTCATCAAGATGATGTGCAGAACTTATGAGTCAGCCATGCCGGCTCAAAGTCAATGTCACAACTGAAGGTCAAAGGTTTTAGCCTTTCATTTCGTGTCCGCTCTATATCTCCTAAACCCCTTGAAGAAATTTTATAAAACTTTGATCAAATGATCACCTCATCAAAACGATGTGCAGAACTTATGAGTCAGCCATACCGGCTCAAGGTCAAGGTCACAACTTAGGATGAATGGTTTGAGCCTTCCATTTTGTGTCCACTCTGTATCTCCAAAACCCCTTGAAGGATGTTCATCAAACTTGGGTCATCAAGAACTCATGAGTCAGCCATGTCAACTCAAGGTAAAGGTCACAACTGAAGGTCAAAGGTTTGAGCTCTGTATCTCCTAAACCCCTTGAAGGATTTTCATGAAACTTGGGTCAAATGATCACCTCATCAAGACGTTGTGCAGAATTCATGAGTCAGCAATGTCAGTTCAAGGTCAAGGTCACAGCTATAGGTCAAAGGTTTACCCTTGCACTATCCATAGCAGTAGCGGGGGTTTTAGCTATCTTTCAGACTGCCTTGTTACCTGGAATATTGCCCCCACCCACCTCGGGAAAGATGCAAACAGAATTTTTAAATCGTCCAGTGCTTCCAGTTTAACCCTTACGGAAATATTATAGTTTGCCGCGAACATTTATTGCGATCATGACGCGAATATCAGGCGAACATGCCACGAACACTTTTGATACAATTGATGCAATGTTCGCGGGATGTTCATTTGGTGTTCACTTTTCACATGTAAATTAACTTCCCGCGAACAAGTAGCTGTGAGCTTATCGCGAACAAGTTGCTGCGATCATCCCGCGAACTAGTTGCTGTGATCATCCCGCAAACTAGTTGCTGCGAATTTGCCGCGAACTAGCTGAAAACCATGACTAACAAGCAAAACCTGCCTCGAAATTGCCCACGAAATAGCATGCACAGAAAAAGTGCAAAAACAAATAAATTAATAGGAATCAAAGATATAAATTTATTGAATAAATCCATTGAGGCTGTAACAAATTCAAATTGTCAATGTCTGAACTTATTCAAATCATGATACTTGGTATATCTTGAATTTTAATGATAAAATATGTATGAATTTTAACTGTTAGTTGTAATTTAAATAGCAGTGTCTCTGAGAATGTATTCATTTCATCCAAATATTTTCTTCACACTGCTTATAAGTCATATGTATGACTACAAATATGTCATAGTTTTACTTTTACATCTTAATTATCAAACTTATGAAGCTAAAATTGTCATTTTTATATTTCCTTTTAGATAATCTGATTCAGCTCTGCAAAAGTTTAAGCACCTATTTCATTTTCAAAATTCCTCATATTTATTCTGACATATGAGTATAGATATTAATCATAAATTTTCTGACTTACCACAAATAAGAATATATTCTTATCGTCCTTTAATAATTACCATTCACATTTGAAAAATATCTGTAATGCATACGGATTTCCCTCTAAACATGTCCAAAATATCTGGTTGCAATTAACTTATCAAACTCATACTGAGACCTTACAGATAATGTTACAAATTAATTGATCTACAATTACCTGCTCTTATCAAAGCTCTTCATGAACAGTTTACCAGAAGATAACAATCTTCTAAGTTCTTCTCGCGATCATGCCGCGATCATTGGTCTTCCTGCGGATATCCCGCGAACTAGTATCAAATCAATTACGGCTTAATCGCGGCTAGCAGCGAATATCCCGCGAATACTTCCTGCGAATAGGTATGTTCGCGGCATGTTCGCATCTTTTTGTCCATTTCGTAAGGGTACGCTAAATTTTTAAGTAATACCTTAATTTTGTTTACACATTGCTTATAATATAGAAATGCCAACACATATTACAGTAATGCCATGAGAATTGATGAATGTCAAAAAGAGTACACCGGGGATATCACTTTTTGTTTGTCAATGTTTTACAGTCCTGTATTTATGAAGCTAACAGCTGCTTTCGTTTCCTATGAAACTCTTTTTCCAAGAAAATATGTAAACCCCCTCCCCACAAAAGAAAACAACATTTTATTTACAGAATTAAAAATATGATACTTAACAATTGAAAATGTGCACAGGGGGCATTTTAGGGTCTATAGATATGCGCCAAGTTTCTGAGAAAGTGAATATATTAACCAAAATAGAACTAAGCTCTGTCTTCAAAACTGAAAGGTTGAAGGGCATAGAAAAATAAAAAGTAATATAGTTATGAAATTATAGTGTTGTGTTCAACATTTAAATTTAGAATTGAATTCGCGATTTTTTCGTGAAGTGGGTTCCATAACATTATGTGAAATATTTTTTTTTAATTTTAAATACGATGCAATTTACGAAGAAAAGGATATTGTGTAAAAAATAGTTTAAGGTACAACAAAAAAAGCGATAACTAGAACTTAATTTGAAAAAACACCCCAACAAATATCACACTTTTTTGTGCGCACAGGGGACAAATTCAGCTATGTGAAAAAAATATATGTATAAATCTGCTTGAGTCCGTTAGCTGAAAGTTCACATATTTATTGACAGCATTGACTTGGGTATGGATTTTCCAAGCACACTCTCTACACATGAACTGAATTAAAGTAAGTTGGTAGAAAAGAAAAAGAAAATCTTTATTTTGAAACAACCAGTATGTAAGAATGTTGTTGCACAAATCTAACATCATAAATATTGCAATACAGGAAGCTAATGTTGCTATATTCAATTGAATTTCAATTCGATTATTCTAAAGTTTTCAAATAGTTGAGCGTTTGTAATCACCCTTTCGTCGGTGTCGGCGTCGGCGCCGGCGCCGGCGCCGGCGTTACAAAACTTTTTCATGTAAGCAAGTGTCTCAACAATTGCTAGGCCAAATGCTTTCAAACTTCACACATATCTTTGGCATTATTAGATAAGCTCCCAGGACAAGTTACATAAGTCAATATTTTAGTTTTTCAAAATTAGTCTTTTTAATTTAGAATATTAGTTAAAAGTTTTGCATGTAAGCAGGTATCTTAAAATCTGCTAGGCAGAATGCTTTCAAAGCTCATACATGTCTTTAGCATTATGAATGACCTCACGGGGTAAGTTACATAATTCAGGGTTTTCTTTTGTCAAATTATGCCCATTTTTAACTTAAAGACATTTTGGTTTAAGTTTTGCAAGTAAGCAAGTTTCTCAAAAACCGCTCTCGAATGCTTTCAAACTTTACACATGACTTTGGCATCATGAGATGACATGATGAGGCAAGTTACATAACTCTTGCTTTGTTTTGTAAAATTATGCCCAACGTTACATAGCAATTTTGTGGCAGCTTTGCATGTAAGCATGTTTCTCAGGAATAACTTGACCAAATGCTTTCAGATACTCCTCACGTCTTTAGCATCACGGGATGACCTCACATGGCAAGTTTCATAATTCTGGTTTACATTTTAGCAAAATTACGCCCCTTTTCCAACTTAGAAAATTTTGCTAAAGCTTTTGTATGTAAGCTAGTATTAGATGGAAGGGCTTCAAATTTCTTGTTATAATGTACTGCCTGTTTCAGTATGCGACCACATTCTCCCAGATAACAAAGACTTGCAGACATTATTCCGAAAATAAAGCAGCTTCCGAAAGGTAAAAATAACATTTTTGATAGACATTTGAAAACAAAATACCGCCTGCGTTACGGGATAACATTTTCATGTAAAGTTTTCTCATTCAGTTGTCAAGATGCAATTAACTGCACTAAACGATGTAATTAACATTCAACTACATGTGCATTTATTGCTCTTTTGATTGAAAAAATGTAAGACAGCATGGAAGATATACCACAAAATGTTTAAGCCCTAAACACGATATATACATATACAGTCCAACTTGTTCAAGGGACCACGACCATTGAGATAAATTTTAAGTCGGGAAAAAAGAAATTATGCTGTATCAAAACCGTTTGTATTAAGAGGCCACTTTTTGTCCTTCCATTTGCTGGTCTCATAATGCAGGTTGCACTGTATATATAACGGCATAGTTAATTCTGTATGCACATTAAATGATCCACAATTTATCAAAAATATCCAGCAACTGTGTTTTTACTATAAGCCCACCCGTAAGAGCACAGGTATATATATTTTGAACTCTGTGTGAGCAAACATTTTCCGTAACAATTTGACAGGATAAAATATTTCCAGTTTCATTCACCAGATGATACTACTGATAAAACAAAACCGCAATCTAACAAATCTGTACTTATATTCCAGTAAGGGAAAATCAAACACTATGGCTGGCACTGCCGCAAGCATGCAAAGTGAAACCAAAGTCCGGAAGGTGAAGGCCCCTGACGGTGGAGGAGGCTGGATCGTTGTATTTGCTGTGCTCGCTTTTAATATCATTTTCGACGGATGCTGTTACTCATTTGGAATCCTCTATATAAAAATTCTAGAAGAGTTTAATGAAACAAAAAGTAATACAGCATGGACAGGTTCCTTATTTTTCTCTACGCCATTATTACTCGCACCAATAGCAGGGATAATAACAAGAAAAATCGGTTCTCGTTTGGCAACGATGTTGGGAGGACTGATTGCCACAGTTGGGTTTGCAATTGGATCACTATCTAATTCCCTAGCCATGCTTATGGTATTCTATGGATTAGTAGGTGGCATTGGCATGTCATTGCCTTACTTTAACTCCATCAAGATTGTGACAGATTATTTCGATAAAAGGCTCGCTCTTGCATCTGGAATTGCCGAGTGTGGTGCTGGACTCGGAACAATCATATTTGGTCCTTTAACAGAATACCTCGTTTCAACGTATGAATGGAGGGGTGCTCTCTTTATTATAAGTGGGATAGTTTCAAATATTATTGTCTGTGGTGCTTTGTTTTGTCCGGTAAAACGAAATAAAAACAAAACTTGCAATAAAAACTGTACTTCACATTATTTGCCATGTAGTTGCTGCTTCAAGTCACGATATTCAATGGATGTATCGGAACATTCAGTCTCGCATGTACCAGATGGTTGCGAAACCACACCAGAAACGGAAGTGCGATGTATATACGTATCTCAACTGAAAAACATACAATTTTTAATGTTTGCCATTTCAAATTTTGTCATGTACTTTTGGAACCACATTCCTTACATTTTCATAGTTTCAAACGCTGTTGACATTGGGATAAGTTTGCAAAAGGCGTCATACTTTTTATCAATTATTGGATTCGTCCATATGTTTGGTATTATTGGCTATGGCGTCCTTTGCAACCGGAAGTGCGTTAACCGTATGGTGGTTTATGGGATATCTAACGGTATGTGCGGTGTGTCTATTTTACTAGTTCCCGTATTTCAGGAATACGTTCCTTTTGCAATTTTGTCGGGGTGTTTTGGATTATTTTCAGCCGCCACGGAAGCATTGCTGTCATGTGTTTTGATTGATATTGTTGGGAAGAAAGCGTTTGACAATTTCTTTTGTGGGCTTATTCTCTTCACGGAAGGTGTCGCAGATCTGCTCGGGACACCATTTGCCGGTAGGTGTTTTAAGTAAAATCAAATTTTGATACACCTAAAGTTAGAAACATTTTTTTAAAAGGGCTTTACTTTTCATTGGATATCTAGATTTTACACTCATGTAGAAATTATCTATGTGTAGAGAAAGAAATATTGACCAAATTAATCAATCTTCTTCGGAATAATTATCTAACATTTGTATTTTCAAAAGTAGATTGTATTACACGCTCGAACTATTTCAACATTTACATATATAGCTTATATTTTCTAATATTATGTGTCTCAAAAATTAGCAGCATTTTAACAGTTATGGTCCAAAAACGCTATGGGTTCCAACTGAGAATGTTCACAGGGATGAAATTAATTTATGAAGATACTGTGCATACATGGAAATAATTAATATTATATATATATTTTTAGGTTTCTTAGTTGACAATACGAGATCATACGACACTACATTTTACGTGGCAGGAGGTTGTGTTACAGCGACTGGTTTTTTATACTTGATACTTTCTAGAAACAGGACAGAACATACCGATTGTGAAGTAACAGTCCAATCTTAGCATCGACCTTACAAGAGGCGGAACAGCGTCTAGAAACCGGACTGATTATACTTATTGTGAAGTAACAGTCCAGTCTTAGCATCGACCTTACAAGAGGCGGAACAGCGTCGTCTTTTGAAGTACTTTCTCTATTAATTTTCTGTATGTAAAATTGTATAGCGTGTATATTAGTCCATTATAGGTAAGAAAGACAATAAATTCACAGTTTGCAATTAATTACTAAGAAGTAAAATTAATAGACGTTCTTAATACATTTGTTGAATGTTTTGTTTTAGATAATGTATGATTAATAAACGAATTGATCGATATGTTGATATTGATTGTTCAGATAAGCCTTTTGATGAACAAGAAATAAGCAAAACAATATCTTCTTTGAATAGAAATAAATCTCAAGGGTATGATCTTGTTGTTGCATATATTTTTATAGATGCCAAACAATTTATAACACCGTATCTGGTTAAAATTTTTAATAAAATTTATCATAATGGCATATATCCGATATCATGGACAAAAGGAAAATTTTGTCCCACTTACTTAGTTATAGTATCGAAAAGATGACACAAAGTTGGACAACAATACCACCGACTTAACTAATACAGGATATAAACGGAAATTAACAGATACATATGACAGAAAAGTAACAAAGATATGAAGATAAACATTATGTTCAAACAAAAAAACCCAAATTTTTACAGAGAATGTACAAAAAAAGCAAGTCTAAAAGTACAGGTTACCAGGTGGGTGGAGGGGCGGAAAGGGAAAAAGTTTTTTAAAAAGAGTAAAAGATACAAATACAAATCTAAATCCTGATCAAAAAGGAAATATCCGTTTCATGTATTCACAAGCGCTTCCTTGATTGAAATGGCTACCTATGCTAACGGAACGGTTCCGTCTCATCATAATTTAATCAAGCTATTTCATTGGTTGCTGCTAATGTGTTGTGCAGACTGCATGCATCCTGTCCCTGATGAATGCGTGTTTGACCACAGGTAGAAACAAAGGGAGAAAGAAATGATGTCTGCACATCTTAATCCAATTAACGATACAAGAAAGAAATATGTAGACTGGCCACCTGTACTTTGGTTGTAAGAAGGGATTAATGTTATAGTAAAACATAAATCAATTTATATACAATATAAATTATGATTATATATAACTAATTAACAGAACAATACTTGCTTAAACTATCTATTTATATGTTGTTGTCTGCAGATGATGTGGTACTATTTACTATTGACCAGAGCAGTCTTCAGGCATCGCTAGATAGCTGGTATGTTTACTCCCTTAAAAATGAGGACTCAAGAGAAATACTGATAAAACGAAAATATCTATTTTCAGAAAAAAAGATGACAGAATATTAATAATCAATAACACATTAATAATACACAAGTTGAAACTGTGAACATTTTCGCTATCTTGGTGTAAACATTATTGTAATAGAGCCTTATCTGAAGCTATTGAAGCACTGTCTGATCATGCGCTGTTAATGGTTTATATTCGCTATTTTTAGGTTAAAATTTGATGTTAAGACTAAATTGACACTCTTCGATCGTATGGTTGAGCTAATGCGATTACACTGTGCTGAAGTATAGGGCGTATGCGATACAAGTTGCATAGATAGAATACATATGAAATTTTGTAAAAAAAAATACTTTGTGTAAAAAGGCAAACCCCAAATATGGAGTGTTGGGGAAACTTGGAAGGTATTATCTCTAAATACTTTGCAAAGAGAGAGTTTTAAGATACTGGTTGAATCTTACAAATCCTGAATCTATCATGACTGATATTTTTAAAGACCACTTTAACAATGTCAGTTCGCCGAGATGTACAAACTAGTCCAGACTTGTTAACTCTTTCAGAAATTCTAGAATATGGATATTTATGGAGCCATATGGTGCCAAATATAAATTATTTTCCAATACTGCATAAAAGGTTAAGAGACCAACTTATACAGGAATGGCATGGTAGTATAACAAACATGCCAAAACTAGAATACTGTTCAAGATTTAAAACGCTTTTTATTTTTTAACCGTATCTCACAAATGCGGTAATGAATACTTAAGGAAATTATTCAGTAGTTTTGGAATGTCTTCACATGGTTAAGCTATCGAAACTGGAAGGCATAGTGGTATAGCTAGGAATCAAAGAAAATGTCAGAACTATAACTTAAATGTAATAGAATCTGAGTATCATGTGTAATCGACTTGTCCTAAATATAAAAACTTACGTTTAAAATATCTGCCAAAAATATCATAGCCATATTTGTGATAAAATTTGTTGACATCTGCTAAGAAAAAAATCCAATTAAATATATGTTAATATTTGAAAGAAGTTTATGTATTAAGGTTTGAATTTTTACTTACATTTATTTATACGCATGATGCGCATTTTTGAAATAATTATTTTTTTTGTACACTGTTCATTAGCCAAAGACATGTATATGTCGATTATGCTAATAAATGTTGTTGTTGTTTTCTTGCAGCATAGAATGCTATCAAACAAAGCGGAAGTAGGCTCGGTTTAACTGAGTCTGTTCATGGGAGGTAATGGAATTTAAAACACCCGGTGCCCTCTAGCACCGTCTTAAGCTGAACTCTATTATTCAGAAATAGAAACTAGACTCACAATGACCATACTCTTGTTAGCGTAGCAATTTAAGTTAAGGCATCAATACTTGGCAAAGAGTATGTTGAAAAGAAGACTAAACTAAAAGTTGCACAAAATAGCCGGTTTCCCGTATTCGGAATTAATTTTTCGAAATCATCACACTTAAAACACATATTGGTGGTCTTAAAACTGCACCCTATTAAACAATGATCGTATATTTCAACAAGAACTTGGAGGAAAACTTGCATTTTAGATAAGAATGACGTCACAACAGTAAACGTCCGCTACACGTGTTTTTAAACCTGCAAAGTAATTAGCAAGTTGTATTAATAATTTACCTCAGTCACATGGGATGTAAGTCTTATCGACTTTTCATAACCATTTACCATTGACAGGGTAACTGCAATAATCACTATTTATAATTATTAAAAGTGAACTTAATACCATTCAATCTGTTATAAGTATTTGCATGATTTTACTGCCACTGCGTTGTGAGATACGTTGTCTACGGAAGCAGATCTTGGATAGTCGAGTATTATTATTAATAAAATAAATAACGGATATTACATGAGTATCTTTCATACTGAATTAATTAAACAAGTAAATAAAATATTAAAATGCGAGGCTCGCTCTGCCGATCATTTAATCAATTTCATTCAACTCGTTTAATAACTTCAATGTGGAAAGACACAAAAATAATAATCTTTTTGTTACATGTACTGGTTGGGAACCATTTTCCGGACACATTTTCATATTTCGGCTCCATTATTCCCTAAAAATATATTTGACATAAATGAAGCCCACGCTGCACAAACTTCAGCTCCTTCCACATCCGATGTTGTAATTAGCATCGCGTTGTGACGTAAAATATGGGTTCCATGGGGCCTCAAATGGGGTCACTAAAATAAGTTATTTTTCCCGTCAGGTAAACCAGTATCCGGACAAATATTTTGACGGTGTTTTGTTGTTAATTTGATATCAAAATAAAAAATTAAACTATTTCTACACATTTCTTTATCATTCATCTCTTCAAAATTGCACACGAAACATAACCCGACGTTCAATAGCAGCCGCGAAAGCAAACCGAGGTTGACTATAAAAAAACTCGAATTTCGTCTTATACGAATTCTTGATAATTTCAATAGAAATAGAATAAAATTAGTGCAAACATCGACAGCCCTGCATCTTACGTAACTTTTAGCGTTAAATTAAAAGTAGAACATGTTATCAGCAGACAGTCATTATGTAGTTTGATTATTTCTTCCCCACTTGATACCTCGGCATGTGTGAACTATTGCGCATGCGCAATGCTATCTTCATGCCCCGTTGAGACAGAAAGTTGTTTTGTAAACGCAGGTGAGTTATCATCAAAAATCCAAACATTATACAGCCTTATAAAATAGTGGTTTGTTGTAGACATGAAGAACAAACATCAAAATGATCTAGATGAAACAGTTACATGAATAACAACAAAATAAAGCGGATATTACATGTGTCCGGAAACTGGTCCTGTCTGGAAAATTGTTCCCAACCAATAAACTTTTCCTGCTGAAACATCAAATTATTTCTTTTTTGAATTATCGACTTTGGTATTAACTTAATTTATGCTAACTTTTTTTACACTTACCTCTCCATGAAAATGTACAGAATATTCCTCATAATTTGAACGCAAATAAATTTTATTAAAATAGAGAAAAGTGGAAACTTCACAGGTCGCTCGACACGACAAAAACGAAATTGTTGCAGGGTCGGTTTGATTGAACCTGTTCACCCTTACCCTGCTAAATTTCAATAATGAGCTTGTCAGTCTTTCAATTTGGACATTACCATTAACTGTCACAAGGTCTGTTTACCAAAAAGATACTAACTGAATGGCGAAGAGTGCAGATCTTGATCAGCCTGCACTGGGCAACCATACCGTACTTATAATAAGTTTTACGTCATTGAACTGGAAATTTTGCGCGTGAAGAATGGCTAGTTGGTCAATGTCCAGACCAAGATGAATGAATAAATAAATAAATAAATAAATAAATAAATAAATAAATAAATAAACTAGATGCACACCAATAAGACACTGGTTTCCCCCATTCTGTCACTGTACATGGGTTAGATATATGCAACACAAACGTTTAAGCACTTTATGTATATTAAGTCAAGAAAAAATTACTCTGGTCCACAAACAGAAAACATGTTACACAGCTTCACGTAATATGTAACAATCCTCTAATGTTTTATAACTCTAGGTCAAACACTTTTTAAGATACTTGGGACACGAACTTATATACCCTTAATTAATAATTTTGACGAAGCAAAGCGCCATTACTCTGGTCTGACTCTGAGAAATCCCAGTTAAAATACAAGGTGCAAAACGTCACATGCTGAATGACAATGCTGCGAGACTTGATGACTCTGGGTCAAATACTTTTTGAGATATGCACGACAAAAATTCGGACGGACGGACGGATAGACGGACGGACAAGAGTGACCCTGAGTGCCCCCAACACCCCCCCCCACCAAAAAAAATGGGAGTGGGGGCGGTGGAGCGCAAAAATGAAAAAAAAAAGTATACGTTGATTGAAACTAATTTAAAAAACTACTACCGTTTTGACTATTCAAATCTTGTCCATTTTTTGTCCGTATATGATCCGTGCATAAAAAAGTCTACTTCAGCAAATTCACAAAATATCAGTTATGTTACATGTATTTACTTTATGTCAACCAGAAAAAATGCAAGGGAATGAATAAAATAAAATTGCCACGTTCCAACAACGAACCCCTCAACCCCCATTCCTCTACGAAAAGAAACCATATAGTAGATGAAGAATATGTACGGATGTGTAAATGACTGACATTTACTTAACCCTATCAATTTAGCTACATTTTTAACAAACCTTCACATTTTATTAGCTCACCTGTCACGTAGTGACAAGATGTGTTCTTGTGATCGCCCTTCGTTCGTCGTCTGCCGTCCGTCCGTCGTCCTTCCGTCCGCAATTTCTTGTGAACACGATATAAACCACATTTTTTTTGCAATCGATTTTTATCACACTTGCACATATCTTGTATTGGCATCGAAAACTGGCCAGATCCCATCCAGAGTTCCAGATTTATTGCCCCTTAAATGGTCAAAATTTGCTAATTTAGCTTGTGAACACGATAGAGACCACATTTTGCAATCGATTTTAATCAAACTTGCACACAACTTTTATTCTTGCATTAAAACTACTTTTTTCACTGGATCCGCCCATGTATTAACGGGAGAAAATCGTGTGCAAACAAGGCAAATCACGTGCTGTTAATACCCGATTTTTAGTTTTGAAATACTTTCCCAGGGACGTATATGTAATTTTGCGCAGATTGACATCTGGTATCTGCGTCTTGTTTCTTTCATAAAACCTCTTCTTGAAGCATCAAAGATGCAATCTAAACCGTAGAATGTTTTACTGTATCAGTAACTAACGGCAAATGCGCTGCCCCAACATTGTTCGTACTCGTTTCTTCCCTTGTTTACTCCCCTTTTAAAACTCGGCGTCAATTCAGATTTTGTGGACAACCGTGAATGTTAAAAAATCGCGTGTTTACCTGTGCGATTCTTTGTTTTTAGGTATCATATTTATGATTTTGGTAAGTATCAGTCGGTATGTTTTTATCTAATTTCTCGAAGAATTTATATAAACAGCTTGGAAACTTGACACTACGTTCGTACTCATCCGTACTCCAACTTCGTGTCCGTACTCAATGTAACTCGAATGTAAAGTTATTCTTGAAATTGTGATCGAGTCCACCAAATTGTGAAATGATATGAACAATTATTGGTAATTTTATGTTTGTAATTATGAGAGATAAAAAAAATCGGTTAAAAACATTTAGGATGCGCTTTTGATTGTGTTGTTTATTTCCGGGCCCTGGATACGGATATTTAAAACATGTTTACCGTTTCCAAGAACAACAGGAAAGGTAAATAAAAAATTGCACCGGAATCGTCAAGTCATCACATATGAAAACAATACATAAATCGTCGTGAAATATTTTTTATGCAAGAATAGCGATAATACACGTTTGTTTTGTGTATTAACGTCTGCAGAAGACCTTGGGATATGGTTGTGACCTCGACCTTCGGTCTCGGTCACAAACAATCCCGCGGGCTTCTGCAGTTAATACACAAATAAACGTGTATTATCCCTACACTGGCATAATATATCGGTTCAATAAGACCTCGGTTCCTTTCATAATGGGTTACTGCCCCTGAAAAGGGCAAACATTTCTATTTAAGCCCTTTTAGCTATATAAAGGTTTCATTTATGCTTTGATTCAGTACAAACTTGCACATAATTTTTATCTTGATGATCTCTAGGCCAAGTTAGAAATTGGGTCATGTGGGGTCAAAAACTAGTCCACAAGGTAAAACCGATGGAAAAGCTTGTTAACACTATAGAGGCCACATTTATGACCATATCTTCATGAAAACTAGTCATTAATTTTATCTTCTAATCCCTATGCCAAGTTCAAAACTTGAGCATACGGGGTCAGATACGAGGTCGACCGGTCAAATCAAAGGAAAAGCTTGTTAACAATCTTGAGGCCACATTTATAATCATTTCTCTTCATTAAACTTGGTCAGAATGTTTAACTTGATGATACCTCGACCAGGTTTGAAACGGGGTCATGTGGGGTAAAAAACTAGGTCGCAAGCCCAAATCAAAGGAAAAGTTTGTTAACACTCCAGAGATCATATTTATGACCATATCTTCACGAAACTTGGTAAGAATGTTTATCTTGATGATTCCTAGGTAAATTTCGAAACTGGGTCATATAGGGTCAAAACTTGGTTACATCTCAAATCAAAGGAATAGCTTGTTTACACTGTAGAGCCCTTTTTTGTGACCTTACTTCTTGAACCATGGTCAGAATGTTTATCTTGATGATTCCAATGCTAAGCTTAACAGGTGAGCGATATAGAGTCATTATGACCCTCTTGTTGACTTTATATGTTTATATATTGACTATTTTGTAAACCAAAGACAAAATCATTTCTTTCCTACAAAATACACCAATAAAATATGTGAAAAGATCCTTTAGAAGCATAAAACGCAGTCGCAGACTCGGTTTTTATTGAGTCTTTGCATTGTAGGTAATGGAATGTGCAACACCTCTCAAGCCCGATGGCACCTGCTTAAGTATAACATGATGTAATAGCTATATTTCATATCTTGTAACTGGATGGTAATATTTATATGAAATTTGGTCACTTTAAAGACATTCAAAATTAAAAACGTTTCACCGAGAGATTTTTCGAATTTTATCATTTTTAGGGGAGATAATCGGTATTGAAGTTAACATTGATGCCTATGGGAAATATATAATTTCTTTGATTATGAGAATCTGAGCTTGAGTTTTGGGAAAATTTTGTGGTAGAAAGCTACATGATATGATTCTGATACAAATATAAAAAAGAAATCTGAAATTCACCGTAGGGAAAAGGTGATACTTTTTTTATGTTTTCAGGGGAGGTAACTCATGAAAAGCCAAAATTATCAGAAGAGGTAATCTAAAGGAAATTTTTGAGAACTTCTGTCACTATATAACTTATCAATATGCACCTTATTTCTTTCGTTTGACTTTTTCAAAGCTTACATTATCAAGTTGTATGTACGCTTTTGGTGAAACTGAGGCCTATTACGGGTAGTCATCCTTAAGTAAACAATTATCGTATCTAAACAAACACATTTCATGCTACATATGTGTTGATTTCTTCTACAGTCGATCGCAACACCTGGTAAAGTTTATGTACAAGTTAATGAGGAATTACTTTATACGCTGTTTTACCACGAATTGGTTGACTGAACTGCGACATCACAATCTATTTGGTTTGTCCTTGTCTTAGAAAATGTCAAGTACAAACAACCAGTCGCTGTCACACATGCCCCAGCCGCGTAAAACGTAGCGTCGTATGATCCCGTATAGTCGACCAGGAAACCTGAATTTAAAATATTAGACATTAACTGACAGATAAAAACACTTTCAACATTTTTTTTTCTAACATAATCAGTATTATTTAGATAATTGTTAGTACATTGCGTTATTCACAAACGCAAATTTTCTCGTCATGTGAACCAAAAATAAAAAACAAACCCCGTGAATATTAGTTGGACTTTTATTTTAGATTTTATATTTCAATGAATTAGATTTATCATTGGTCATCATAACAGCTAAATGGATATTGAAAATTCTACAAACAAACATATTATCATGTTTTTTAAAAGTATTTTTAATTGAAGAATCGGAAGTCCAGCTTCACATGTAAGACAACAGTAACACCACCACAAGTGTTAACAAAAATGTTTAATAAATCTATTACAAATGAATTTCGTATTTCAAATGATGGACGTAAATATATTTGAATCCCCAAACCCTTACTTCATGATCAACCAAATCTTGATTTAGTTTTGTACCGGAATAAATAATGTGCGGGCCTTAGTTTTACACCCGGTGTATATACTTCGTCATGAGAACGCGACGTAATCTTCACAAAGGACTGTCAAAATTGCTTCTAATTTGCATCACGTTACTTTCAGAGTAGATTTTCCAAATTTTGTTTGTTTGTTTTGGGTTATACGCCGTTTTTCAACAGTATTTCAGTCATGTAACGGCGGGCAGTTAACCTAACCAGTGTTCCTGGATTCTTTACCAGTACAAACCTGTTCTCCGCAAGTAACTGCCAACTTCCCCATATGAATCAGAGGTGTAGGACGAATGATTTCAGACACAATGTCTTTTATCAAATCGTCACGGAGAACATATGCCCGCCCCGAGGATCGAACTCACGACCGCGCGATCCGTAGACCGACGCTCTCCCTATTTAGCTAAGCGGGATTTTCCAGATTACAAACTGCGAGTACATGTACCAGTTTGGAAACACATCTCTGAAAAATCACACTGTATATTCTCTTACTTTACAATTAGTTACAGTTATTTTGTTTTATTTAAAAATGACATAAATCTGATGCTTTGACGCCTTTAAATACTTCGTTTATTTGTTTTGGTGTTAGTTTGTAATATTTGTTCTTCATTTACAGAAAGCCATGTACATTTTCGTCGAAAATATTGAAAGAAAAAAGTAATATAAAGACTAATTATTATGTCCATCATTCACGAGGAGTCTTACATTCTGTTTAAACTTTTAGAAGCTTTCGTTAAGTGATTTTAGTGATCATCTTTACAAATCCAAATTTAAATAAATTTATACAAAATGCAAGTGTTACAAAAATAGACCTTTGAACAAAGTTTTAGACATTTTAACGATATCCAATGGCCATCTTTCTCTGAAATATATTACTTCAAATGTGTAAAATCTTCTTCAAATATATTTAACCTTACTAAATATACAGGTTAAGTTTGCATATAGAGATATATTCATATTTTAATGTCATATTGTTTTAAACAGCCAGTTTTTAGTGGTAGTATACACTTGCTGTAACCTAAAGCATAGTACTGTTTATACATATAAACTTTTAATTTTATGTTTACATAGTTATAACACGATTTGGAGTAATTATTCATGCTTTAAACATAAAATTTGGATGTAATATACCTTTAAGAATACCGAATAATCTTTTCATTTGTCTTCACATCAACACTTTTTTGCATTGCAATACGACCAGCTTAATAACAAAAGAGAGTTTTTGTTATATAATATATAATATATATTATTGTTTCGATAATTATTGTAAGTTAACACCTATCGGCAAATGGTGGTCCTAGAAGATTTGCAATACCTTGCATGAAGAGGATGAATCCGCAAAAGAAGTTGTCAAACGCCGTTTTTCCAACTATATCTATCAAAATACACGTCAGGAGAACTTCCTGTGGTGCAGAAAATAATCCAAAACATCCTGACAAAATTGCAAGAGGAATGAACTCCTGAAATACAGGCACAAGTAAAATAGCTACGCCGCACAATCCTGTAGATATCCCATAAACCACCGCTCCGTTAACGCACTTCCGGTTACATAGGACGCCGTATCCAATTATGCCAAAGAAATGGACAATTCCGATAATTGAAAGCAGGTAACTTGATTTCTGGATACTTATCCCTATGTCCACAGTGTTAGAAACTATGAACATGTAAGGTACATCATACCAGAAGTACATAACAAAATTTGAAAGAGCAAACATTAGAAATTTTATGCTTTTCAACTGAGATAAGTACGTCAGGGGTCGTTCTTTGGCATGTAATGGAGTTTTTTCACCAGTCGGTACATCTGGGACAGAATGAATCTTAATATCTTTTGCAGCCAGTGAGTTTAAACAGCAACGTAATGGGAAATACGATAAGCTACATTTATTAAAAGCGGTAATACTTTTATTTTGCTTTACTGGACAAAACAAAGCACCACAGACAATGATGTTTGAAACTAATCCACTTATTACTAAGAGAGCACCTCTCCATCCATACGTTGAGATGAAATACTCTGTTAACGGAGCAAATATTACTGTTCCGAGACCAGCACCACACTCCGCTATACCAAAAGCAAGAGCGAGTTTTTCATCGAAATAATCTGTCACAATCTGGAATGTGCTAAAGTAAGGTAAGGACATTCCGATTCCACCGAATAATCCATAGAATATAACTAACATAGGAATGGAAGTAGAACATGACCCAATTGCAAAACCAACTGTTACAATCAGTCCTCCCAACATCGTTGCTAGACGGGGACCAATGTTTGCTGTTATTATTCCTGCTGTTGGAGCGAGCAATAATGGCATAGAGAAAAACAAGGAGCCAGTCCAAGCTGTATTACTTTTTGTTTCATTGAACCCTTCTAAAATTTGTATGTAGAGGATTCCAAACGCATTACTACATCCGTCATAAATGATACTAAAAACAAGTGCTGCAAACACCACAACCCAGCCTCTTCCACCGTCAGGTGCTGTTACATCCCGGTCTTTGATATTAACAGGGTCAGCAACCATAGTACTTGGCTAACTGCTGTAGAACAGAATCAGAGAAATAGCAATACATTCAGATATTATTATTACTCATGTTCATGTACAGAAAGTGCCTTAGATGCAATGGTAAATACAAATGAAAAATCATAATTATTCAAGTTAAGAAGAATTATCTTTTAAACTTATATACTTTAAAAGTTTTTCATATATCAATGAATGATTTTAAAACTTTTTTTGCTGCAATATGATCACAAAGAAAAAGTAAACCTCACCTCAACCACGAAGCTTTTACTTAAGTATCAAACATACATAATATGTCAGATTACAGCAAAGGTATACTTATAAATTATGAAAAAATGAAAACTGCTTAAATCTGAATGTTAGTTTATATTCAAAACTTCGACACAAAGGATATACGTATTTTAGCATGAACTTACTTCCATATCAGACGAAAATATATTTATGAACTAATTAACTTTTAAAATTAACATTTACTCTCATTATCAAGCGCTGTTTTTACATTGCATGTAAAGTATTTGAATAATAATGAAATGACTAAATTATGAACAGATGATCATGTTGTAGTACACTACATGATGGATTATGAAGGTGTCATTATTTCGACTTATTAATCTATGACTCTCACGAAGCGTCTGAGACCGATGGACATACACAACTAAACTGTACCAAGGGTAGAGATGTACATCACTCGCACCTGCTTCGTGGATCACGGTTATACCGCTTCGAGCACAGATAAGTTTAAAAATCAAGAACAAACTATTTAGACTACCTCTAATGAAACAACCTAGCTGGAGTATACTAGAATTAACAGGGAATGTTCCATATGTTAAGTACGTTCTTAATATTATGCACAAGTTTCGACATTACCTCTAAAAAGTGAGGTTGTCTCCGCAGACAGAGTTTACCAATACGATAATGACGAAGAAACGACCAATTCCGCCGCTGTTTAGTATTTGTTTTTATCTTCTTCTGTATACAAAATATAATGAGGGAAAATCAGTTTGTACATATATATATATATTCAGTGACCACTTGTTTCAAATCCTATTCTAGAGGTATTAAAACATTTAAGTGATCTCGTTTACATCGCTTTAGGGCATGATCACGTATACACCAAGAACTTTAGTGAGAATATGATTTAATTGATATCATTTATATATCGTTTATATATTGTTTTTACTTTTTACTTTTTGCTATTGAACAGTATTATAGCTTTATTAAGTATGTAATATATTATTAGATACGGATAAACAATGTGGTTATCTAAATTCTTTTGCAGTTTTGTTTCGTTTCTTTTTTGAAAAACATTTAATCCAACCGTAAACATAGAAATTCATGATTTACTTGCTAGATATAAGTAAAAGCGCATTACAGTGGTTTATTATTGTTTTACCTCGTTGTTTTTTTTTAAAAGATAAATTTTGCACATCCAGGCCAGTTTCTAAAATGCGGGTCTAATATGAGGGTAATAAAGTATTGTACATTGTAGCTTGGTAAAGTTATAAATTTTTCTCTTCCAGTACGATCCTCTCTCTTGGTAACATTGTCGTGAGCGGATAAATTAATTGCAATTTGATCATTTTTTGCAAAAGAAACTAGGACTTAAGATAGCTTTTGACCTGTTATGTACAATTTCTTATGTTTAATTTTGAAAACAGACGGATAATATGAGGAATACATTAAAGCAAAGACTTTGTAGAAAATCAAGGTTTCTAAAATCAATTTTACTATGTAAAACACCTTGTTCATTTGTCGATTTCATCATTTTTTATCTTTATTAGTTAATATCTATCTATAAGTTATGTTTTGAATTAGTACTGTTGTATGCTATCTACGTATCGAAACAATAAGTGTTTGAAGAATGTCGCACATGAAGAAGTAACTTAATTAGATTTGTGTTCATAGGACAGGGATGCCCCCACATACTCTGCCATCCTCTATATAGAAAAAAAATATCAAAGTCCCATAAGTGCAGTAAAAGTATTCAAAGAAAACAATCCTTCCTTTATTGTCATCTGCACATCAAGCTTGTTCATCTGTGACAGTTTGAAGCAAATCAGGCTAATAGTGTTGGAGTTGGGCAAATATGACTTTTCTCTATATTCCATATAGCAAAAGCCTTCTGACTCAATATTAATCTAACAATGTTTTCTTTTCTTCATCATTGTCACCTATAAAAGAAATGAAAAGACATAGCATGCCGCCAACATTAAATCGCCCCTATTGGATGTACACACGTATTGGTTGTAAGTTATATACTGACTATAAGGGTTAGGGTTAGGTTTAAGGTAGCAAGGTACACTTCGGTTCGAACATTTTGGGCACAGACAGGGTTACATGTAGCGAGTCGTAATATTGCACTTCCCTAAAGAGCTGGAGCAGAGTGGCCATTTTATAATTTGCCTGCATGTTTTGTGCTTTCAATCAATGACAAAATCAGTACTCTCATACAAGAATAACGAAACTTATCAAAACAAATGTTGTACCCAACCCATTGAAAATAACATGCAAAAATCACAAAATTAGCACTTTTCAGACAGCCTGCCACGATCACGCTGCGAGAATTAAGTCCAATTCTTTTGCATTTATCAATTCAATAGGCCCTACTGAACTACAGGATATGAATGGAATGGGGGCCAATCCAGCTCGTTTTTTCACACAACTCCAAAAATGTACCTGAGTGTCAATCAAAAAGCATGAAACTCTTCAATGTTTTGATTTTCCCTCACCGGAAATGACACATTACTAGTAATCCATACAAAGCTAGAAGCTGTACGTTAGTTTTACAACTGAATTCAGAATTTTACATGTATCGGCTATTTAAAGTTTCTAAAGAATTAACAATCATTATTTCTCACTGTACTTTACAGACATCCAAAATCACCATATTCTAATTAGTAAAAATATTGACGGGGGCCAAAATTCGAAGTGTACCCTGCTACCTTAAGTCTTTTTTCAGGTTCTTGTTCATACCTATACCACTGTATTCTGGTAAAAGAATATGTTATGAATAAAATAAAACTGACAGAAAACAATAAATCTTACTAATTTGTTGTGTATTTCATCTTATTTAAGTATACTGCAAATCAAGGGAAGTAACAAAAATGTGAGTTAAAAATACTTCAGACACAGCTCCATTTCTTGAAATAAAAATGACTGAAGAGGAATAAATGGCCAAAATCTTTTTCTGTTTGTAAGCTGTTATACATCAGCCTTACAAAATACAAGTTATTTATTAGAAACCTATATCAGAATGAAAAATGACTTTACAATGTTTGTTCAACATAGCCGACTCTTCGGAAAGACAAATACCCTCTTAAAATGCTTTTATATACAAATATATTAGTAAGATCAAAATCACTTTGTATTACAAGTGTAAACAAAAGCCTTATTGCTCAATATAAATAATCCATATAAGTACAAACAATAAAAAAAGCAGAGAATTCAACCCCATTCTTTCACAGTAAAAAAAGTCTTTAGATCAAGGGAGGCAAATCTTTAAACCATGTTGAACTGAGATTTCCACCTGCAGAGACTATTACAAAAGCCCACAAAACACTAATTAATGAGCTCTACTGAAATATGACACTTTGTCCGGCAGATAAGCCCATACTTCATGATAACAACACATTTCTGTCCATTTCTTAATAGCTCTTGTTGAGTGCACAGTGAATTATGAAGGAATATCCTAAAAAATCTAGAAAAAGTTGTAACAGGAGTAAAAGAGCTAGACAAAACTGGTTTAAAAAGGGCCATAATGGCAATGTTAGCAGACAGTTTGTTAGTGAGACATCAAATGCTTCAAGTGCTGATGCTGAAACTCAAGATTTCCATGGCCTAGACTCACAAGTGAAGACCGTTACAAGGCTGGAAAAGTCTGTAGCTGCTGATGTGCTCAATGCCGCCAGCTGTGCAACACCTGGTATCCTACCATACAAACTCAGGCCTGCACAAGACAGCAATCAAACTGCAAACAAGAGAGAAGAAGGAATAAATGAAGCACAGGATTCAAATGAAAACATAATCGTCAACATAAAAAAAACTTAAAAGTGCTTTCGAACTGGTATCTAAACATGTCTGTGAAAAGCCAAATATAATGACGTCTGTTGCAGACAGAAAAGGATTATGTATTTCTTTGGAGGTAAAATGCCAGAACTGTGACTTTGCTACCGGACATATACCTCTGTTTGACTCCATAAAAACAAAACAGGGCCAAGAATCTGTCACGATCAATAACACAGTACTCATGCCAGTGATGACGTCAAAACTTGGAATTACTGACATACAGCTTGTGCTCTCCTGCTTTAACATCCGTGCTCCAAACAAGCGTGGAATGCAAAGAAAACTCAACAATGTCTCTTATCAAGTACAGTCACTTAACAAAGAACAACTGGTAAGAAACCAGAGGTATGTTAAAAAGGTACAGTACCTGGCACAGTCATCAGGCGGAACCGACATTGAATATGATGTTTCGTACACCAGTCGTCCAAAAGCTGGCGAAACGACAGCGACACAGTGCTTTGCTCCTGTAATAGAAAAAACAACAGTTAAACACTTACCAGTTGACATCCAAATTGCAAATAAACCTTGCTCATTGAGGAACTGCTCCCACAATAACAAAAATGCCGAAAAGACTATGCAACTGACACATCTATAAATCAAGCAGAGCCAACACTTTTGAAGGAATCAATAAAAGCATATCCGACAAAAAATTTTAAGTGTACAAACAATTACAACAGACGGAAGTTTCCAACTTGCTAAAGCGGTATGTGATATCAATGCCAAAACCTCAGCTAAGATTCTTCACTACCAGTGCTTTGTGCACAATATGCGCAACTTGCACAAACACTTGAAAGCTGTCAAATTAAAGTCAACTACTAGGAAAAATAAAACTGTGTATACCCAGCTAGTGGCTACAAGTCTGCGCTCTAGAATTCGGGCTGAGCTGAAGAACATCAAGCTTGATTGTAGAAATATGGACCAATATGTGCACCAGGCTCAAAAGTGTATGACAAACATTATTCGTTGTAGTACCAATGACCATTCCATGTGCAGAAGTGCTTCAATGATCTGTACAGCTCATCTGAAAAAAGTACATATTCATAAACATATGCGCTATTTACCAGAACAAAAGTACATGCAACTGTCACTGTCAGAGAAGAACTCTTTACAGAAAGTAATAGATAAATACTTTGGAAAACAACAGCTTAAGGACACTTGTAGATTTTTTTCAACTAATGCATGCGAGTCATTACACGGTCGCCTATTTCAGTACGCCCCTAAGTCTGGAGTAGAAACTTCCCAGGTCTGTGTCACTCGGTAACCCTGGGAGCGAGCATAGGCCGGGGAATGTCGCTACTTGAGATGGCATGATATATGGGCATAGCGGTGAATTACGACGATCCTTTTTACAAGTACATACAATCAGTGGATAAGACTGCACACTACCACGCCAGACG
Source organism: Mercenaria mercenaria (assembly GCF_021730395.1). Lineage (NCBI taxonomy): Eukaryota > Metazoa > Mollusca > Bivalvia > Venerida > Veneridae > Mercenaria > Mercenaria mercenaria. Next base: position 39,204,088 of record NC_069362.1, read on the forward strand.
CAGACGCACATACAAGTACAAAAGTACAAGGTACCTTAATCGAAAGAAAAAGGCATACCGGTCTGTGCTTTCTGCCTCTGTGTATGGTAGTGAAACAGTTGCAAGTATAGATCATGCATATGGTGTAAATCTAAATTTGTAAAACAGGTAAACAGTTAAATTTAAAAGCAAATCATGCAAAATAACAGAACTGAAACTGGGTACCTTACAGTAGACAGCTGGGAAAAGCAAAATGGCCATAGCAAGCACCATCATTTTTACAAACACTTCTATTATTATGAATGGCTTGGGGTTCATAGGACAAATGAGCTATATTTATACATAACTTGTTATGGCACAAGTGCGAAACATGCATATCAGGGCTAAGCTGTATATTGTTTTGCAAAAACTGTGCTAAACGATGCACTCTGCATTTTATTTGTTTGCCCTCGTAAGTGAAACGGATTTCTCCGTAGCCGCTAGCATTGCAACTTCCGGTCCAGATAATACAATTATCTTGAACCGACTGTGTCTTTTTTTATATTTTTTTCTTGTAAACGCACTCTTTCGTTTACATCAATATGCAAACTGAAAAATGCTACTGCCATTTTGCTTAAAAATTCAGCTTAAAAAGCAGGAATATGCAAAGCAAGAACAGAAATGTGTGAAATCATGAAGGTTTGCCATTAACGCATACGAGAAACCTGTTTCAGTCTTTTAAAACTCTAATTTTAATGAAAAAGGGGCCAAACTAAAACAAATTTGCCGAAATACAATTAAAAACTCAAAAGAAATAGTGTAAGATGCATACCGAACATATTGCGGTATGTTTTCAACTGAGCTACATTTTTCGCCATTTCCAGGTAGAATTACCTCCCTTTGTTTACATGCAAATTCCTCTTAAAATACACAGTACTCAATAATAAATGAGCCATAATTTTGATCAGCATTTGCGTATGAATGTGTTTTGCGATAGAAAAGTGAGTTTAGCACAAATGCAAAATCCATCAAATTTCCTTAAGGTAGAAAGGTACACTTCGGTTCGAACATTTTGGGCACGGACAGGGTTACATGTAGCGAGTCGTAGCAGTGTGGCCATTTTATAATTTGCTTGCATGTTTTGTGCTTTCAATCAATGACAACATCAGTACTCTCATACAAGAACAAAGAAACTTATCAAAACAAATGTTGTACCCAACCCATTGAAAATAACATGCAAAAATCACAAAATTAGCACTTTTCAGACAGCCTGCCACGATCACGCTGCAAGAATTAAGTCCAATTCTTTTGCGTTTGTCAGTTCAATAGGCCCTACTGAACTACAGGATATGAATGGAATGGGGGCCCATCCAGCTCGTTTTTTCACAAAACTCTAAAAATGTACCTGAGTGTCAATCAAAAAGCATGAAACTCTTCAATGTTTTTGATTTTCCCTCACCGGAAATGACACATTAATCCATACAAAGCTAGCAGCTGTACGTTAGTTTTACAATTGAATTCAGAATTTTACATGTATCGGTTATTTAAAGTTTCTAAAGAATTAACAATCATTATTTCTCACTGTACTTTACAGACATCCAAAATCACCATATTCTAATTAGTAAAAATATTGACGGGGGCCAAAATTCGAAGTGTACCCTGCTGCCTAACATAGGTTTAATAGTGTACATTCAATGCGTGCGTACACTCAATGCGGGAGTTTTAACGCTATACGATACACGTCATAACTAAAAACTGCGGAGTTTAAATAAATAAACTGTGAAATATAAAGCAGATATATTAGAGTAATATTCTTATTGAATTTCTGGGTGAAAACGTGATCCTGTCTGCACGTGGAGTAAACGCGATCATTTGAACAACTTTCTAAACATGTATCTAAGAACCGACTTTTAAAGATACGTACAAATGAACTCATAAATGAAAACTGATTTTCCTCTCTTCACATGCTGACCATACGTTGAAAATGTACGTTAAAAAGGTGAAATTGGTCATTCGTCGGCATTTTCGCATTGGGTTTCAACTGTACCTTTGCAGTTAACGTCCTTGTGGAGAGATAATCTGGAAATACGTGCGTGATTCATGGTGCAATGAACGTTAGAATCTCCCTGGGTTAGTTCCTATGCTGGTGTAGGCTGTTTCATTATAGAAAATGGTCTGAATGATGAAGCGAAATCGGTGTAAACGTGATCCATGCAGCAGATGCGCGTGACGTTCATACGTTGTACTAAATATTTTTGTATATTGCGCTTAAAGACATGGAAGCAAATGACTTAATCTCAACGTAAAGTATTTTAGTAACTTGGGAACGTTTCAGCTCTCTTAGGAGAAAACCTTAGTAATACCATCTTTTGCAGGAGAAATTTATAATAAAAAGTATTTTATGTATTTTGTACATAACAATACGTAAATCCGATCACCATAATAGTAATAAAAATAATAATAGTAATAATAATAATAATAATAATAATATGAATATATGATTATAGAATGTTTATTACAATGTATATCATTTGGCCGCTCTTTAATAAATACGTTTTTGAAAAATCGAACTGAAAATATATATAATTTATTGTGTTAGAAATTTTGTACTTACTTTCGCAAGGGTTTTGTTGTTAATCCTACGCAGACCGAAGCTTTTTTTTAAAATCCTTATCTTTTTGTGTCAGTACAAAATATGTGTATACAGTTGCGAACCCCAGCATATTAATTAACATTCTGAAATGTATTATATTAATGATAGAATGTCACGAGACATTAAATGCATATAAACGTATATACATGTATATTAGGGATGTATCATTGAAATAATTATGTAAGTACAATACATCTCAATATAATACTGTAAAACCGTTACTATTTCGCTACGTATATAATTTAGTTATCGAAACAGAATATATATATATATTATACATTATAAATAATGTCGGTATATACATGTATAAAGTAATGCACTGTTCTAAAAGCACAAACACTTGAAGCGGGTACAAATGCTGAAAAACCCCATACTTGAACAGAAGTTTATCTACTTATCGGTATTCAAAATTGCATGACGTAATTATCAGTAAAATTATTAAAATTTACTTTGAAGGTCACACAGTCCGTCTAAGATCCCGCCAAGAAACCCGAGCGTGTTTCGAGTATCATCATCTTCTAAGTCGTCAGACGCCCCATCGAGTACGGTGAACAGTTCGAAGAGGAATCATTTGCCCGACTATTTTCCGATTTTGCTCTCTCCTGTACTCGCGAGTCCGAGTCCATTTCATCACCAATGCCTTCTTTCTCCCAAGAGTCACACTCAATCAATTAGCTTTCATCAAGTTTCTCATCATCCTATTTCATTCACATTTTCATTTTTTTTCTAATCTACATCTTGATGACATAGGTTTTCTGTTTGCCTCTCTGCATTTGTCTGCTCCGTTTGCTTTTCGACAACACTAGATGTGCGCATAGTTAAAATCTGACGGACAATTTCTTCTAAAATGTCTTATTTTCTTGCATTTAAGGCATAATGGCCAAAGTTGGTCAAATTTGGAGTTTATCGTCGTCGTTTTTCAGCGACTTCTGTCTCGACTATTTGCACACTAGTGTTAATGTTAATGTTTTTCCTGACGTGTAACGTAGGAAATGCTGTTTGTTTTACGCAGTACAGTTCCATGATCTGCCATGACATATTTGCTGCAATGTTTTATTATCGTATGCTGGTAGCATGTAAAGCCGTAAACAGACTCCTTGCTTGTCAATGTTGACTAAGAATACGTTCAATTTCTTTTTGTTTATGATGTAAAATGATTTACCTCTCATTTCAATGACACTTTCCATCCTGTTTAAAACAACCACAATACCAATATTTTAATTTTCCTCTTCTTGATGCACTCTTAATTTCGGGATGACATCCGAAGTTCTCGAAGTAAGGAGGTAACGCCAGAGATTGCTATAAAGTGAAAATTCGTTGCCGTAACCGTCTTCGCCATATCATCCTCGTTAGACAGAGCTGAACGTAATGGTGTATCTTGAACCGCGACAGACAAATTTTAACTTAAACTCAACGTACATCTTTTCTTTTTGCATTGTTCATCAGTCAGCGGTATTTTCGTCATGCAGTGGGTCTGAGAATGATTTTTATGTCTTATATTTTTCTTACTTTACGTAGGGAAAAAGAGTTTTTCAGCCACTTTCATTTCAACTATACGCACATCAGTGTTAATGTTAAGATTTTCCTTTGTCAAGTAGGAACTGTCGTCTTTTTTTACACAGTACAGTTCCATAATATGCCATAATATATTTCATGCAGTTTTCATTGGCACGTTCTGGTAGCCAAAGAAGTCATAAATAGACTACTTGCTTGTCAATGCTGACTACATTCATTTTCTATTTGCTTATGATGTAAATCGATTTCCCTCACATTTTGATGACAACATTCATCTTGTTAAAATCAACCATAATCCCGTTATTTCCATCTCTCTACAAAATGTTTTATATTTGAATCAAATTTTTCACATATTTCTGTATTATGAATTCAGAAATGAGTCCTTCTATAGGCCTTCTATACATAATGTATTACAAATGCAAAATATTGAGTTGTATTAATTACAAGGCTAGAGAACAATACCATCCTTATGAGAAACCGAATCACGGTTCGATATTGCACAGTTCAAAATTAATAACAAAATACACAATCAGTTTGCAATACAAAATGTCTTTGTAATTCGAATGCAAAATGCAAAATACAGTTAGCGGTTTGTTAGTCGGTTTGTGCCAATTTCATTGTGGCAAATTATTTACAGTACGTTAATATCTCTTTCCACAGTGGTAATTTTTGAAGTAAAGCGTTGTGTTTCATTACACATTAAAATCCAGTGTTATCTAAACAATGAAATTTATAGTAGACGCTGAACATTACGATTTTTCTATATTTTCTGAAGAAGAAAAAACCTCCTTGCAGAAGACAACAAAGTATATTAAATATTTTAACGATAGTTGGCATGATTCATGATGCAGCACTCAAAAAAATGTACACTGCAAATACTGGCTACAAAACTATTGTATTTACAATATGCTCCCGAAATTTAAAGGTGACTGGTTGTTTAGTCATTCTAAAATAAGATACCCGTATATAATCAGAGCTTTAGGACGCCTGATGGTGTGGATTTATTTTCTGTTTAATGACGATGATAGTGTGCTCAAGGGCTAAACGTTAACAGCTTGGGTATAAATAAATTTACATGAAACAGATCAAACAAATCAGAGGACAAATTCTATCTCGGGAACAAAAAAAAAATGAAATAATAATAACAAAAACCAAACAGTCTGCATGTATAGTTTTTTTTTAAATATCTCCACTGTGAAATATTAACATTCGCCACTTTAACTTTATCATTATCTGGGAAACTTTCTGCTCGAGTTCTTGAATGCGTTTGAGTGTCTGCGCTTCAGTGATACCACCCTTTTCTACCCTTCTTCCATTTTTCTATATTGCATAAAATAAAATGTACCTTGTTTTGACAGCAACCGTCTATAATTTTCCGTTAGTTCTTTGTGAGGCTATTGCAAATCTGGACTCTGAGGCTGTGTTTGTGGTGCTCTGTGCTTCCGAGAAATCTACCCTTACCTATCATCTTTTGATGTATCATTACACTCATATGTAACTCAGGTTAGACAATGAACTTTCGTACACTTTACTGTTGAAGTTGTAAAGTACTTATATTCCAAGTCGTGCCTAACTGAAAACAAACACCGATATCTATAAAGAATTTATCCGTTTTTTTTTCACATCAAAAATACCATATCTGAAGTGAGATCACACCCTTGAGATATCAAACAAGAATCGTTTTTTAAATCTGGTGCCAATGGCAATATACATAATACTGTGAAAATTTTTTTTATTGTTAAATTTTCTCTTTCTCGCTGTTTATCCTCACTTTTGACAAAGTCACGTAAAGAACTCCAGCTGATGTTATACAAGCACCGGCGACATAAAAAGCAGCATCGTAATTTCCCGTGACGTCACTTAAGAAACCTGAATAAAAAGAGGAGACATACTTGAGTATCATTGATACATTACAAGTGTACAGAGTAATACTTAGAATGGTGGTTTAGCTGTAACACAAAAACAGTTACATATTTATTAAAATGAACAGAACTAACTCATATAAAGAAAGCGTTATTTGTATGAAAACTAAAAAGCAAAATTTAATAAACAATACATGTTTATTTTTCTACAATGAAATTGTCATTTTATTGACGTATTTCTTAGATTCCAGAAAAGAACACCAGGAAGGTGTCACACTTCCGGATAGTTCAAAGTTTTTAATACGATACTGTAGTCTTAAAACTATAAAAGGTGTGTATATGTATTTGCAATAATGTCCTAGAACTGAAAAGTAAATATTTTCTTCATTGATTTAATCATTTTTTTCCAGAGTCCGCCATTATGCAGTTTTGACAGGTTAAAGTAAGGGAAACAACTATTGTAGAAATATTGAGGAAATCGACATGAGTTATCCATAAAAAGAGAATATACTTGTCACAATTGTTGGTAAACGAACAACATTTTAACAACCATTTACTTATCAAATATACGTTTTACTGTACATATCCATATTACCGGATACATAAATTATTCCTATAAAGTTGTAACCCTTTGAAAAATTGCCATATTTAAAGAAATAAAAATACTAAATATTGTTGAAAACGATGATACATCTAGTTATTTCAGTACTGGGTCATTGTTGCAAATGCATCAAAACGAAGATACGTAACAGTACTTTAAACAAGAGGACCATGATGTCCCTAGGTCGCTCACCTGAGAAACACACCATAACAGTGTAAACATTTTAAACCTAGCGATTTCATGGAAACAAATATTCTGACCAATTTTCATTCAGATTGGACCAAAAATGTGGTCTCTTAAGTGTAAACAAGTATTTTCTTCAATTTGACCTAGTGACCTAGTTTTTGACCCAAGATGACCTACATTCAAACTTGATCTAGATTTTATCAAGGCAATCATTCTGACTAAATTTCATCAACCTCAACTGAAAAATACAGTCTCTATCGCATACAAAACGTTTCGCTTTGATTTGTCCTAGCGACCTAGTTTTTGACCCCAGATAACCCATATTTAAACTTGACCTTAATTTCATCAAGACTATTATTCTGACCAAATTTCATGAAGATCAATTGAAAAATACAGTCTCTATTGCATACACAAGGTTTTTCTTTGATTTGACCTAGTGACCTAGTTCTTAACCACAGATGATCCATATTCTAACTTGACATAGATTTCATCAAAGCAATCATTCTAACTAAATTTCATATATATCCGGTGTTAAATGCAGCCCCTATTGCGTACACAATGTTTTTCTTTGATTTGACCGACTGACCTAGTTTTTGATCCTAGATAGCACATATTCAAAATTCATCTAGATTTCACCCAGACAAACATTCTGATTAAATTTCACGAAGATCCGGTGTAAAAAGCAGCCCCTACTGCATACACAAGGTTTTTCTTTGATTTGACCTAGTGTCCTAGTTTTTGACCCCAGATGACCCATTTTCGAACTTGCCTTAGATTTCATCAAGGTAATCATTCTAACCGAAATTCATGAAGATCAATTAAAAAAATGCAGCCTCTATCGCATACACAATGTTTTTCTTTGATTTGACCGAGTGACCTAGTTTTTGATCCAAGATGAACCATTTTCGAACTAGGCCTAGATTTTATCAAGGTAATCATTCTGACCTAAATTCATGAAGATCAATTGAAAAATACAGCCTCTATTGCATACACAATGTTGTTTTTAGTTTGACCTAGTGACCTAGTTTTTGACCAAAATAACCCATTTTCGAACTTAGCCTAGATTTAATCAAGGTAATCATTCTGACAAAATGTCACGAAGATCAGTTGAAAAATACAGCCTCTATCGCATACACAAGCTAATTGTTGACAGACGACAGACAGACAGACGCCGGACATCGAGCGATCAAAATAACTCACCTGAGGTGGGCTATAAAAGGTCCGAAAATCACGGTGGTCCCTGTAGTCTTTTCGAAATTCAAAATGCATATATCAGCACATTGACACTCGTTTTTTTTTTTTTTTTTTTTTTTTTTTAAAAATATACATGTTTTATATGCTGTTCAATTTTCATGCAAAACAACTCTTTCTTTCTGTGATTTTGCAAATGCCAAAGTTCTTATAAAAATATAAGAATTTCAATCTGAACATTAAACAAATCTGTACCAGAAATCGCTCATTTTCGGTCGAACCATTCTTGTACTTTTCAACCATTTTCATAATCACCGTAAAGTTGAATTGTTTAAAACAATTAAACAGAAAATTATAGATTCTTGATTGAATGCTTATTAATGTGTTTTTTTTTTATTTTATGAGAAATACAATACAAACCTGCAAATGGAGGACCAACTAGATTTGCTACGCCTTCCATGAAAAGAATAAAACCACAGAAGAATGTATCAAAAGCCTTCTTTCCAACAATGTCGATCAAAACACATGAAAGAAGTGCCTCTGTCGCTGCTGAAAATAATCCAAAACACCCTGACAATATTGCCAAAATGGGAAATTGCTTGAAAAATGGAACAAGCAAAACAGATACGCCACACAGTGCAGTTGAAAGTCCATACAAAACTGCACGATTTACAAATTTGCGATCACCGAGCAACCCATAGCCAATTATACTAAATAAGTGGACAAAGCCAATTATTGATAACAAGTAGGATGCCTTTTGTGAAGACATTCCAAAACTAACTGATCTATCGACCAGGAATACGTACGGAATATCGTACCAAAAGTACATCACAAAATTTGATATCACAAATATTATAAACGGAATGCTGAACATTCGAGATGAGTGACTTTGGCAGAATGATTTAATTTTTGAAGTGTGATTTTTATCAGATAATATGGAACCATTTTCCTCGGATAATCTAGAACTATTTGTTCCTGGTTTAAAGTCAATGTCGTTTTTCATTTCTGCTGCATTTATGAACGTCTCTTCTTCTTCGGAAGAACATTGTTTTATTAATTCAATTTCAACAACTTTATCCCTCCGGTCTAAAGGTCTGTATAAAGCACCACAAACTATTATATTTGCAACAACTCCACTGAGTATTAAAATTGTTCCTCTCCATCCGAAATTTGTCACTAGAAATTCAGTAAAGGGAGCAAAAATCACGGTTCCTAGACCAGCACCAGATTCTGCAATACCAGATGCTAAGGCAAGTCTTTTATCAAAGTAATCTGTAACTGTCTTTAAAGAATTGAAATATGGCAAGGACATACCAATGCCCCCTATTAATCCGTAACATATTACCAACATCCATATCGAACTTGAGAATGATCCAATCGCAAATCCTACAGAAGCAATTAGACCACCTAACATAGTTGCTGTCCTCGAACCTAGTTTCATTGTTATCATTCCTGCAAATGGTGCACATAGTAAGGGCACAGCGAAAAATAAAGACCCAATCCATGCCGTATTACTCTTTGTGTCTCCGAAATGGTCTAACAGATCCATGTAAAGGATTCCAAACGAATAGCTGCACCCGTCATATATTATGTTAAACGTAAGCGTTGCTAAGACAACAACCCAGCCCCATCCACCATCTGGAACGCTGGACTCTCTTTCGTCTTTTACAATATCCAAACTACAAGTTGGATCAAGCTTTGTCGTTACAACGATTTCTTCGCCATCATTTTCAAGGTCCATACTGCATTCGATTACCTCTGGCAAAAGTGTTTTTTTTTGTGGTCAGCTCATTCAGCCTTTTTTATTATGTTAGCAACAAAACTATCTGAAAAGGTAAAAATAAATACATTTAACGACGATAATGGAAATCATGATATTATTAAAAACATTCATATAGTAAGAATACTTTCAATGAATAAAAATTTAATACTTCAAAAATGTATGCGGATAGCTGTGCATTGTTAATCCATCAATTTTATCTTAAGACACTATATCTGTATGATAATTTTCTTTTTTCTTTACTACTTCGGTTATCACGTATACCAATGCATGACATAATACATTAAATGTCAATTTTTAGCCAAATACAATGACAGCTTAGACTCAGAAACTACATGAAGAAATATGTTTCCACAAATAGTGATATTTTATCCAATTCATTCACTCTATGGAAATGAGAAGCGTTTTAATTTGTTCCTTTGTTGTCACAGTTCACTTCAGTCTTACTATTTAATCGAAATGTATACTCGGTAGAACCTAGTATACAAAGATGGAGAGATTATTCTTTTTTTTTCTAACGCAATTTCTGTGAACTTTAACCGTTTGTCACAAATTTCATTACATTACCTACTTTCGTTGCGTAAACTTTATGATTGTCTGCTTAATTGGTCGTAATGTATGTCTAATAAAATCTGTTATGTTAAATGTGTCATATGGACCTAAATGTAGGCATATAGACCTTTTCCAACACTAAACACATCTTCTTTACCAGATGTACATAAATTCTGGTCATCTTAGGTCACAAGATCCAACAAAAAAATCTTGTTTACTCTATCTTCAGCAAACCTGGACGGAATGTTAGGCAAATTCTGAAAAAGGGTCATCTAGGGTAAAAATATCAGATCATTCGGTCAAATAACAGATGAAATATTGTTTTCTCTCTAGATGCTACATTTTGTTTCAGATTTACATGAAATCTAGGCAGAATATTTGCTTTAAAATCTTTTACTATTATTTTTATAGTTTAAAATAACGTCATTGTGTAAAATGAAACTTGGTAAACGCTCTAGATGACAAACCTTCTACAAGAATTGACAAAGGGGCCTTATCTCGTACCGCGGAGGATTTGACCTTGATTTTGTAAATACTTAGTTCTCATTAGATTAGTAGAAAATGAGTCCTCTACCGGTATGGTATTTACAAGGGTTTTTCTCTATGATTTCACAGAATATTCTAGCTTTTGACCACGACTGATCCTGTCCCAAAATATAATACCTTTCATAGACAAACATTTTTACTACGTTTCTTTTAGATAATGTAAAATGTTTCCTGCAGTCTGTATTCGCTCTCTCCATATGATTTTATCTGGTGAACACGGATGCATTCCAACGTGGGTATCCTACGATTATATGATCATGTACGTCTATAGAAAATATATATGTCTTATAATGAATATTTTTATTCAATAAATATCTTACATGAATTGAATTAAATTAGTAAGCATATTTATACAGATGTACACACGTTTTGCATTTGAGGGGTTACTTTTCTTGAAAGATCGTATGATATAGCAGTAGATAGTGGTACATCTTAATTGCTGTAGGTATTTACGTAAAAAAACTATATATATACAACATACAAGAAAAAATCAATGAACAGTTTTGCTCACTTTTATTAATTAACAGTCCCTTAAGCTATAACATAGCAAATTATGAATTATTAACTTGCCGTACTTTAATATTATTATATATTATTATAGACTAGAAGTCATTTTGGCTTCTTTGAAAAGAATAAATAATAAATACATGTTTATATGCATATTTAAAACCGTATAAGATATTAAAAAAAAAAAACCTATCAACATGCAGTACATTATGCGCATTTACTCACCACCGTGTAACCATTATGTATACAACATCCGACAATTAACCACACTATTTATAAACATATCAATCGGAAAACGCATGTAGTACATATATTGCAGGCTGATCTCGTACAGTGTAACACACAGCTGCCACTCAAAATATTGATGTTCGCTGTAGAGCAAGTATGCATCATTTTGTTTGTTGCTTTACTGTAAGAGGGATTTCAAAATAATTCGTGAAATCATAATTTGATGTCGTTTTTGATGTCATACGCTTGTCCCATACATACGAAATGAGGCATTTAATAAGAGTGGAAAAAACGTTGGTACTTAGTCTGGAAAACCGAGTTCATGTTCAATACATAAAACAAATATTATGAGCCACATCTTACCAGGCCTATATCTTAAACGTTTTAAATGTTCTTGAAATTGAATGTAATGTGACAATCACAAAACTTTGACTTAGGTTTTTTGCACTGTTCCAATTACATTTTTCTTTGATAATAAATATAATAATTATAATATACGCTATATATTGCCGCTTAGTAACACATTTATATTAATAAGCAACATGTTGCAGTTAGGCTAGTTACGCATCATCGCACGTCATGCATTAACAGCACGTGAGCCAAACGTCACATTTATATTGTGTCCCGTTAGAACCATAGCTGCACGATACTAAGTACGATACTGCTTACTAAGTACGATACTGCTTTACTAGACGATTTTATCTTAGATAACTGTTTTGGCTTTTGCTATTTAAGTTTCCGTAGTAATCTTTAGTCATTACGGATGCAAGGTGTTTGGTTATGATTACCAACATCTGGCGCGTCGACGTCATTTCCGTATTTCATATATCATTGTGTATTACATTTATTGTAAACTGAAGCAGCTTATTAAAGCAAACGTGCTTTGACAAGACTCTGTTGGTTTATATATTTACAATATCATAATTACCAACATTGAAATACAAAAGTACAGTAATACTGTGGCGGAATATTTGATTTGTGAAAGTTAAGCAAATGCTCAACTGCACTGATTTGTGTACACATATTAGACTTTCACTCACTGCATGGTTAACTATTTCCCTGTCCGAATTACCCAATCAACATTGAGTTATTTTATCATATGTAAAAAAATAATAAACTTATTTTGCGCATTAAATATGATATGAAAATAAGAACGCCTGTATGATATTTGTCAACGGTTTACATTGCAAAATGTATATTTAGCCGAAATTCAGTAGAAATGCAAGTTTGTTACAACATTATTACCTCCATTTACTTACCTGTGCAACTAAGATAGATAGATTCGAAATAACTGAGAACGGAAAATACACAATGTTTTGGTTCAGAATGTTGAAATATTCCAATATCAACCAAATGCAATATAAAACTAGAAATTATATTGAAATCAAAAGAAATATCGCCCTTTTTGAATACTTTCATAATAAGGAGGAAAAATCAAAGAATTCAATAAAAGACACAAAAACATACATTTCTGATAGGCATCTAACTCTGTGTAATTGGTCTTTTTGTTCATTTAGTATATCTCTTACAAAATATATATACACTGAGAATGTAGAATATCATAAAAAGTTGCTTAAATGTAATTGGCCACCTTTAATGAGATTAACATGTGTCGAATGCAATTGTGATTCAGCCTACTTATACGTATTGGAATTTTAAAGATTAAATGATCCTTAACATCATTAACGTAATTATATATCAGTATTCAATAAAATAGCTAAATATTCGCGTGTAAAATGTACTATAAAAACTACAATGAATAGCTCTGCACAATTCAGTAAATACAATTGCATTATGCTAGGATATAACATACGTACTCATCTTTAAAAATTGCAATGATCTGCGGCGTGTCAAACGTTGCAAAATTAGGTTAAGCTTATTTTTGTTGTGCATTATTTTGCAAGGTCATTTATTTATAGAATGATTCTTTATATTACATCAATACAATATTTGTATAATACCGTTAAGTATTTGCGTACAAAAATAACCACGACAATGTACAGTTAATAACATACAAGTTCGCTATGATATAGCCCAACTTCCATGTTCTCACTGTCCTTGAATAAAGTTTTACAAAATTCTTTATTATGAATTATATAATGCCTTTACCTGTTACTTCACAAATTTACATACATCGCACTTTTTCACTAACGTATAATCACAACTTAATGTATATAACATCCGATATTAATCAACCAAACTGCTAACACTTTAAGAACATAATATAACCACATCAACCAGAAATACGTGCTATTCAAAATATTGATGTTTGCGGTAGAGCAACCATGCATTCTTTAAATAATGTTGGTGTTAAAGGAGGGGTGTTCAAAATTTTCTCATTTTCTTTTACGTTCCGAATGAATTTGGATTTTGTGCACTTAAGGCTCATGCATGGTGAGGGTTATGTACGTCTTGTTATTTAACAAATAATCTAGGCCTTCGAGTGGTTTATCGTCTGATTTATCACGGTTCAAAGTTCAGATGCGTAGGAATTGAACCACGAGGGCGTTAGCCCGAGTGGTTAAATACTGAAGCATCTGAACGATGAACCGTGGTAAATTAGACGATAAATCACAAGAAGGCCTAGATTATTTTCATTCTGACATGCTCATTGATATATTTTAATAAATATTATGCTGGACTTCATTTACGCGAGGAGTAATGTATCAGACGTCATGCGGCAATTTGACGTCATAATGCTCTCGCGCGTTAACCGTTGTTTATCGCAGAATATACAGAGCTTGATTTTCTTCTTTGTTTAACTGGAAATCAAACAGAGTCATGTTAGAATATTTATTATTATATTTACAAAATTGTCCTTGATATTTCTTGCTTTTCAAAAATACAATTCGTATTACCGTTTTCGTTTACATATCTTCTTCTTATTTTGTGTATTCTTGAAATATTGCTTTTTCTTTTGTGTTTTTAACAAGACAGTTTATTGAAATATAAATGAATGCAAATATTTGGAATCATGCGAATACTTATTGGAACATGTCGCAGTTCAGAAATACATGTAAATAATTACTTTAAAATGCGTACCGTGATGGCATAATGCTGTATAAAAACGTAAACATTGTTACGTCAAAAGACGAAGCGCTCAAAAAATTCTAAACAACTGAGAAAATCATGAAATAAAATGAGAAATGTCAGATCATCTTTTCCCTGGTTTTGCATATTCACTCGTGGCTTTTCCACTTGTAAACTATTGCCGCTAAGGGTTATCTTATACTGAATCAACAAATATCTTTTATTTAGCTCGTATCCGAGCACATTTAAAGTGAAATGTTTACAGTACATGCAAATGCGATCGTCTGCACTATCCTGATTTATTTACATATCTTGCAGTTATTAGAGATTTTCAACTTACTTCGACGCGGACTGCGTACTTACAGTAGGGGTTTTCTCAAAATATTTAAAGAAGAAAATATACTTAGGGTATATATATTTCTTTTATCTGTATGTGTAGTAACATTTGCCTTCATTGTACGAATTAGTGTAATGTGATATAATTATCTGCTATAATACAATACATACGTTTGAAAATATATGGATAGTGAACAGGCTACATTTAAAACACGAAATCGCAATTTTCAGATGTCATCTAAATACTCTGTCCCATTTTACTTGCGTTAAGCAGGTTCTTCAATTATCCGTATGCTTTAACATTTTGTTTTTATATTTTGAGACATTTCTGGCGTTTCCGCGCGAATCGAACGACATGACATGTAAAGTTTCCATCCCACTGTACTACGATAATACTTTACCTTAATATGTTCATGCATTAAAAATACAACTTGAAACATGGATTTGAAGATAGCGGCGATTCCTGGTTTTAATATGTGTCCGTCCATACAATTCCTAGACTAGTTTTTCCTAGCAACAAAATAAGAGAAAAAAACAGTACAAAATGTTATTGTGAAAAAAATAATAAAACATTCTGAATGAAATGAAAGTCCGTTTAATTTTTGTTGCATAGTATAAATACCGTCTTCTCGTAGACTTCTGTACGAAAAAGGTCATTGTTTTTCATTAATTTTGATAATTGTATCTAATGTTCGATAAAATAGAAGTTTTACTGAAATGTCTTGAATGATTTAGTTCAGCACTTTGTCTTAACATACAGGAAGTTCTCATACAAGTATCTTTCAACCCCGCCGAACGAAATCCGATACATTACCATATTTTAACTAAATCATCCTGAATTAGTTATGTATCAGCATGTTTGGATATAAAAAAAGAAAAATAGCCACTTCGTATTTACATAATGCTTAAATCTGATATCAGAATTGCATGTTAAAAGTTAAGTTTTAAATCTGCTATCTTAAAGTGACTACTCAGTATCATTGGATTATCAGTCGCAACTGGAATTTAATCTTTAAGTACCATTAAAACTGGCTGTCAAAATGTCAATCTAAAACCCAGCGGAGACCGAAAATTGTTTGTGAACATAAGGCATGGGATGCGTCCAATGTTATATTCCGATCATCATGCATACATGTGGTATGTGTAGATACTCGGCTTTGGGGAACTTGGACAAAGATTTAAACTCATGAAAACTCACGGTATATATTGGTTTAAAAAGTTATATTGTAGCCATCTTTTATATCCTGATAACGTGACCGGGAAAACTGAATGAATTCAGTACCGTATAAAAATGAATGTGTAGGGTTTGAAATAGTGCAGAATATACATGTATAATACCATGTAAGACATTTTTTACCGCGGTGCATTAAACTTTAACGCATCGTATCGTGCATATTCAAAATTGTCCGTCGTACAATAGCATTTCAGAGACCCGAGTGCAATAGTACGAAACTATGTTTCCAAAATCACTATCTACATTCTTTGCTACCAAATATTCAACTAACTTGTAACATATGTTGTTTTGATTCCCTGATCTAAAATAGGCGAACCTCTTGCGGCACAGGGGAAGAGTGTCTGTCTCCTATCCAGGTGGTCATTGGTTCAGATCCTTGATTAAAAGGTATGTTGATCGTTGAATTAACAGCCGTTTCCACTGCTAGCGAATACTGACTAGAACCTCACGAAATTGACTACAAGCGTATAAATAAGTTGCTACATTTCAGATAAAAAAAATAAGTTTGCGATGTCTTGTTAATAAATACGGTAGTCGAAAGATTTGAATAGATACATTAATATGAAATAAGGCACTGCCTCAATCGGGAATCGATCAGACTTCAACTCATCCCTTTAACATTTAAAAAAAACTGTCTACTAGGGTGTTTAATAACAGGCAAATTGTTGAGAAGCACAATGACAGACTTAAGGTGATCACAACAGCTCACACTGTGCTCAGGTGAGCTAAAATCATACAAACTTAAAAGTTACTAGATTGCAAAACACTGTTAACAAGACTTAACAGACACACATTAACAATCTATTTGCACCACGGCAGGTTAAGAGCTCAGTCTAGGGAGACATATTAGCCTTCTTGTGCAGGCTTGGTTTTTTCTATTTGTGTGAATTGTAATTCAGAAATTACTCGTAAGACAAATCCTAATTTTGCTTTTATATACACATCACAAAGACTTGCATTACCCTTTATTTATTGAATAAACTGTTCACATGTTTAAGTTTTATCTGTATACACATTTATAATGATCACAGATCACATAATTTGTTTTATCCATACATGAAATATAGCTGAACTGTGAATAACAACTTTTAATAACAGTACTGGATGCTTTTGTCACGCTTTGAAATAAGTATTGTCAAAATAAAGAAAATGTGACTTGCTGTAATCTGTATTCTAAAATGTACAATTTCTCTTACAACAAGAACAAATAAACAAGAGGGCCATGATGGCCCTGTATCGCTCACCTGGCATATTGACATAAAGATCATCAAGATCAACATTCTGACCAAGTTACATTAAGATATGATCATAAATGTAGCCTCTAAAGAGTTAACTAGCTTTTCCTTTGATTTGACTTGGTGACCTAGTTTTTGACCCCACATGACCCAGATTCAAACTTGACTGAAAGATCATCAAGATTAACATTCTGATTAAGTTTCATGAAGATGCAGTCATAAATGTGGCCTCTGGAGTGTTAACAAGCTGTTCCTTTGATTTGACCTAGCGACCTAGTCTTTAATCCCACCTGACCTAGATTTAACTTGGCCTATAGATCATCAAGATTAAAATTCTGACAAAGTTTCATTAAGATGTAGTCATAAATGTGGCCACTACAGTGTTAACAAGCTTTTCCTTTGATTTGACCTGGTTACATGTACCTAGTTTTTGACCCTAGACGACCCAATATCAAACTTGTCCAATATTTTATTGAGGGTAACATTTTGACCAAGTTTCATTAAGATTGGGCCAAAATTGTGACCTCTAGAGTGTTAACAAGCTTTTCCCTTGATTTGACCTGGTGACCTAGTTTTTGACCCCACTTGACCCAGATTTGAATCTGATTTATGGATCATTAATATTAACATTCTGACCAAGTTTCATGAAGGTATAGTCTTAAATGTGACCTCTACAGTGTTAACAAGCTTTTCCTTTGATTTGACTTGGTGACCTAGTTTTTGATTCAAGATGACCCAACATCTAATGTGTCCAAGATTTTATTGAGGGTAACATTCTGACCAAGTTTCATTAAGATTAAGTCAAAATTGTGACCTCTAGAGTGTTAACAGTCAAATTGTTGACGACGGACAGACACAGGGCGATCACAAAAGCTCACCTTGAGCACTTCGTGCTCAGGTGAGCTAAATGCTATAGTTGTCACAGGAGTGACGAATTATACCCTCACAATATGGCCTTATCAAAGAACTAAGCCAATAACAAAGCAGCATTTTCTTGAGCTATTACCTAATGACCTCAAATTCAATCTCCATAGTTTCATGATCCTCCGCCCAAGTGTTCTCAATTTGTTGTATGGAAAAGGTTTAAATGTTCCGGGTCATCCTGACCTTTGGAACTCTAAATCAATACAGATAATCTGCTGGTCAAGACCAACCTTGTACTAAATTTTGTGTTTCTCATCCCAAGCATCGTGAAGTTATTGTCCAAAAACCGTTTTAAAGAACTGTTATTTATTTTGTTGAATTTAACATCACACCGACACAGGATAGGTCATATGGCGACATTCCAGTTTTAGTGATGGAGGAAAACCCCAGGTGCCCCTCCGTGCATCATTTTAAAGAACCGGGTCAGTGTGACCTTGACCTGTGACCTACTGACCTCAACATCATTAGGGGTCACCTGCTGGTCATAATCAACCTCCCTAACAATTTTCATGATCCTAGGCTCAAGCATTCTCAAGTTATAATCTGAAAAACATTTCACTGTTTTGCCTTATTGTGACCTTGACCTACTGACCTCAAAGTAAAACTTGACCTGTATTTCATGATGTGACACCTGTGTACCAAACTTTATCATCCTAGGCTCAAGGTCTCAAGTTATCATTCGGAAACGGTTCAACTGTTCAAAATCACTGTGACCTTGACCTTTGATCTATTGACCTCAAATTCAAACAACCTGCATTTTATCATGTTACACCTGTGTTACAAAAGCTATGATCCCAGGCCAAAGCGTTTGCAAGTTATCTTAACCTTTGACCTACTGACCTACTGACCCCAAAGTCGAACTTGACCTGTAACTATGTACCAAAAAATATTTAAATCGGTCAAGCCTTTCATGAGTTATCATCTGGAAGCCATGAAAACCTACTGACTGAAAGACAGACAAGCTTACTACATGGGGGTATAACAGAACATTCTCTTTAAAATCTCATGAAAAATATGAGAACTAGATGCCCACGGGCAATATGTCAAGCCCGCCAGCTGTCAAAAGGACTGGGAGTTGTGCATGACACTCCTTGTCTCATTGAGGCAAACATTTATGCCAAATAAAAGAGATTGCAAAAAGTTACAATATAAGTTATTTACAGTAACAACAAAGGAACGTAAAATTAAAAAAAAAAAAATTAAAAAATTTAAAATAAATTCACACAAAAATCCGCACCAGCAGAGATAGGTCAAAATACACCTGAAAATTGGATGTAACATGCATGTTGTACTACAGAAAAGTGGTCTTGATTTTTCCCTACGACCAGTAATAAACAAGTTACAAATGTAAGCTTTTTATAGTAACAACAAAGGGAAGTAATTCTAGGATCTTATGCATAACACTCCGTCGCATGATGATGAACAATTGTGCCAAGTTACATCAAAATCCCTCTATGCATCAAAAAGAAATGCTCCAGACAAAGTCATTCTTGTATCTGACTTTTGACCTCTAAGTGTGACCTTGACCTTAGACCTGGTTCTTCCGCATGACACTCCGTCTCATGGTGGTGAACATTTGTGCCAAGTTACATCAAAGTCCCTCCATGCGTGAAGAAGAAATGCTCCAGACAAAGTTGTCATTCTTGTATCCTTTGACCTCTAAGTGTGACCTTGACCTTAGACCTAGGGACCTGGTTCTTGCGCATGGCACTCCATCTCATGATGGCGAACAATTGTGCCAAGTTACATCAAAATCCCTCCATGCATGAAGAAGAAACGCTCCGGACAAAGTCATTTTTGAATTTGACCTTTGACCTGTAAGTGTGATCTTGACCTTTGAGATAGGAACCTGGGGCTTGCGCATGACACTCCGTCTCACTGAGGTTAACATTCATACCACATATAAACAAGATTGCTCCATGCATGTCCAAATTATGGTCCGGACAAACAAATCCGGACTGACGCACACACGCACATACACCGAATAGACATTTGGACAACTATGTCTTCGCTTCCGCAAGCGGGCTCGACAATAACAAAACCAATGTGATAATCACATTATCTCTTAAAGTAACAGAGCTTAGTCAAACACTGCTGTTCTCAAAATATATTTAGTTTCTAAATAAATCCTGAATTTCTATCCTTAAAAGTTTTTTTTTATTAAAGTTCCCTTGTTCTTCTGTCTTTTTATATTTTCTGGTGTTTCTTTCTTGCTTTTCAAGATACTAGATTTGTTGACCTTCCATTTTGTAGCTGCCTGCTCTCAAGAAGTGAACCTGTAAAACAGAAATCAAATATTGTAAATTGATAAAAAGAGACCCAAACCAACTTTCATAAAGATCCCATGAAAAATGTGACCTATAGAGTGGTCACAAGCAAAAGTTTACCGACGGACCGACGGACGACTGATGCCGCGCTATCACAAAAGCTCACCTTGTCACTTTGTGACAGGTGAGCTAAAAAATCAATATCTGAGAACCGCTTCCTGCGGTAACACTAAAATGTAAATAAAATTAAACCATTTGTTGTGATTTTTGGGAAATGTTACCTTGCATTTTGGGATGTTGGGGAAAAAATGCAATATTTTTGGACTGGGAAGTGGCCGAATATAGGCCTCTGTCATATAAGGATGAAAAGCCCTGCCGGCTAACAATTTCTGACAAGAAATCATTTTCAAAGTTTTTCTTTTCGGTGAGTTCTATATGGAATCAAATTCTTTGGGTAATTTTGAAAGAGGACCACCCCATGATCATTCTGTGAAGTTTGGTGTAAATCTGCCCAGTGGTTCTGAAGATTTTTTACAAATTGTTGGTACATGACAGACATCAACTCATGTTGTCACCCTGTGACAGGTGATCGAGCTAATAATTGTTTAAATTTGCATACATGTATTAAATTTTATGTTTTGTCCAGAAATGCTTTATCATCAAGAAAATGAAATGGAGTCTTTACTAAGGTCTAAAAAAAACTTGTTTCCGATACTATGCTAAAAAAAATTAGGGTAGGTAGGTCGGAAAAACTTTTTCTTTGGATTTTTTAAAATTATTTTTAGGGAGACTTTTTGGAAATTATTTTTGTGTCAAAAAATGAATACAAACAGGGGGGTTATGCCTCTAGAGCATCAGTAAGTTGATTTATAACATCACTGTCCATGTTTAAAGCATAAAAAGTGCAGTTTTGCAATTTTTTGTCAAAAAGTTGAAAAAAATGTTCTCAAAGACGAAGGCGGACGGACCGTCCATTTAGGGTCGTGCCAAAAATTTATGGTAGGTCAGGATACAGGAAACAGACAATTTTTTTTTACGCCTAATGTTCCTTGGTATTTGATTCTATGCACTGACTCAATCGCAAAAATCTGTTCACACAAATACTAATTTGTATACAGTATATCATGCCTTTTGAATGATTGAAACTGCTTCCCATGCTGCACAGCTGCAACTATATAATAAAGAAACAGAAAGATAGAAATACCTTATGAGCCGCAAGCAAGTGGTTTCAGTCTGTCAACAAGCACTTTGGAGCAGTACAACAACACTCTGTATAATAGACCAAGATGCCTGAAAATAGTGAAAGGTGAGCAAATTAAGAAAACATGGACACCCAGCTGTTTTGAAATTACAAAGGTCTAAGAGCTAACATCCTTTTTGCAGTTTATCAATTTTCATGCCAATAAGATGACCCCAATTATATCATTGGCATGGCGGGAGAAGTTTGTTAAATAAAACTTTTTTTAATGAAAATAAAACAGTAGCAAATTTTGTCAAAATGTATAATGAAACGAAGTAAATGCGGTTAAAAATTTCAGTTTTGAAAAAAGAAAAGTCACTGTATGAGTAGGTTTGTTTACACGACTGACCAGCCAGAACAGCCAAACATTCATAGCTGTCAAGGCTTCACAAAGACCACGAGTGTGATCGGAGTTCGAAGGGAAGGTTTCCCTTGTGAGGGTCTGGAGGGCGATGATCCTTAAAAGCCGGAAACGCCCTCACATAGAAAATTTAGACTTTTAACACACAATAGATCTGGTTTTGAATAGTCTCCCTCCATGTTTACTTTTTGTGATGTTTATTCATGCGGTAGAAATAACATGTTGCACCGGTGAATGTAAAAGCTGTATTATACAGTATAAAAACACTGTGTCAACGTCACCTTGCATGTTTGATTCAATAATTTTCTACGAAAAAAACAATTGATTGCTTTATTTCTTTAACGTGTGTGACCTTAAATAGTAGGCATGTGAGCGTGATCTAAGGCCGAAATGCGTGTGGCACACGCGCAATGCGTATGTCTTGACAGGTATGAACATTACTTTAACCCAGTGAATTCCAGGTACCTTTTTGACTTGGTGGTCTATGACCTTCACTTAGCTCGGTATCATGAAAAGGCAAAAACAGACTGGTAAAGCAGCTTGAAGAATCTGTTCAGTGCCTTCCTCAGTTTAGTATGAACACAGGAGCCGACAAAATGCTACAATTGTTTATTGGTATCTGACGGTCATGATTCATAAATGTATAACTTTAAATGTATTTGAGTATGTGTGCAGTGTACAAAATTCAGATTTCAACTAACCATGCTGGCAACCAGAAAGAAAATTTTCCAAGCCTGACACCAATTTCACATGTCCGAATTTAAAGCTGAATTTTGAACCATAAAACAACTGGTCTAGCTCATACCCTCAAAATACTTCATCATATTGTTTGGGACATGCTCGACTGGGGATTCCTAGGAGAACAGGAACTGAATACATCGGACCAAAAAGTAATGTGAGCGGCTTCAGTTTGCATTTGCAGAGCTCAAATTTAACTTTTTTGACCAATGTACTGCAAATTTTAGCATGTAGCTTTTTTTTCTTGTTGCTTAATCTGAAATCTACTTGCAAATTTAGACTTTCAATTAAGAATGTTAGAATATCCTAAAAAATCATGCTAGAACATCAATATTGTTTGCACGGTTTTCCTTGGTGTACAATTTTGTGCGTTATAACTCAAAATGACCTTCAAAGTAATTCGGAACGCATCATTGATGGCGTAAGTTAACTACTGGCTGAAACTACGGCAAGGCAAATTTTCGAACCTAATATTATAAATAGCGATTCAACTGTATACATGTACGAATTAGTAAGATAGCCTGCGTTCTAGATTTAATTATAAGACAGACCTCTATATTTCTTTATAATCAGTAATCCATTCAACAAAAAATGGCTAACCAAAAAAGATGTTGTGTTTTCTGTTATCCTCAAATGAAAGCTAATCTACAAACATTAACAAAAACCGCAACAATTTTGACTATTATTTGTATTTACAAAATAAATTGTGTGAAATTTTTACCTTAACTTGCATTCCATGACTTGCATTTAGCGAGTCCAAAATTTGAGCCCTGTGATTTGTGAAAGTAATTACATCTTCTGCATGATTATGGTTCTGACTAACATGACTAACTCTTAAACTCTTGCATTTATGGAACAGTTTGAATTCAATTCCTTCATAAGTCTGACCAACTAATCGAGCATGCTTCAGAACTCCAGATAAGGGCTGTATTTTTGTAATTACGAACTTATTAGGGATCAGATATGACTTTATTTTAAAATGTGGATGTATCAATACGAATTTATTTTAAAATGGGGTTGTATCAGTACGACATGTAAACAGTATTACATATATTCCAAAGAAAGATCGCGCCGAATTGCATGTCTGCGCCAAGTTGCGCTTATCAACGCTATCTCGACTGTTGACAATTTGCACGGTGTCAAATGAGTGTGGAATATACGAAACAAACACCAATAGCATAATGTAATGCATTAACACATAATTTTTTGGACTTCAAAAATTATGCGTCATAAAAATCTGAAAAGGGGAAATAATTCTACCAAAACTGAAGGCAACCAAGTTATTTTTATTTTAATTTGTGTCATATGAATCAAGTTTGAAAGAAATATCTTTACTTTTTTTCAAAAAAATGTTAGTTTTTATGTCGAAAGCCCGATCGGGCAATGTTACCAGCCTGTTTAAAATCTATATTTTTTTTTATAAGCCGATCCGATTCCCTATAATGCAATATTTAGGCCGAGCACAGCTTATCGGCAGAATCATAAGCTCAACTTAATTACTGTGTATACATGCCGTGAGCCTTAAGAAATAATAATCTAAAAGGCCCATTTCAAATTGATGAATAAATAAAAATGTAAAAAATAAGGAATTTCTATGCTTTTTATGGGTGGGGTGTTTGTTTACATTATTATTATACAATGGAAAGTTAGTTACTCACGTTTCTAAAAATGTCAACAGGTCCAACCATGCACATGCTGTAATGGAGTGCCGTTCATATTCTATATAAAAGTAAAATATTTCCATTAATCAGTCATGCCTTCAAGTAAAATCACGGATTTCTTAATTTAAAAAAATCAATATTGGCTTAGTAACAAAGAAGTTCAAAGAAACTAAAGTACTGGAAAGGATTAAATACGATCTGAAAAGCGACACAAAGGTGAATCTATTCTCTCATTCCCCGAGCTGAAGAACTCGTTGGAGAATGTTTTTGTTTCCTCAAATTTTCAAAATGTCGGCGCCAGTGTAACATGTATCCACTCTCACATTAAATATAAAAATGTTCAAAATGTCGCCGTTTAAAAATGCTACTCAGTATTGAATAAAGCATGTTTGTATCACAAATTATATCAGTATAGTCACGTTACCGGCTGATTAGCTTCTGACGCAACAAAATTAACAGCTTTTTTCGAGTCGCAGACATCTTATTGTGCGGATATTGCGTTTCGCCTACTGATCTAACGGACGCTTATTAACATTAACGAAGACAGTGATATCCCGAATTTCATCGGGGTCGTCGCACGCCCATGGTCTAAATCGGAACTCCATATTTTTTTATTTGGATAGATCTAATGTGTTGTTTGGATACCCTCGTATGTTACCGTAGTGGGATTCGATCCCGATTTTCGTCGCTTCGCGACGAAAATCGGTAAGATCGATTCCCTAATAAATCAAAGCCTTGAAATGTCTGGTGGTTGCGGGTTTTGTTAGATTTATTTTCTATTTAAATAGCATTCTATAAATATACATGAATGAAAAACAAATACAAATGTGCCTCATATCTAAGATGAACTCTGTCTGACCTAGCTTGTGATGTAACTATGGGCTGGAAAATCTTATCATTGATAGATCTTATGTAATCTATGAATGGATACAGATTGAATCAGAACTGCTTGATCATTGATAATTAATCCGTATTGTTCATGAATGGGACTATTTTGTGTAGCACATGAACATATCCTTTGGATGTGATTTGGAATCAAATAAAGATGCTATATGATTGTCAGAATTACACTTAACTTTGGTAGCGGGTATAACCCGCAACCAAAAATGGTATAAAAGGTAAAAGGATATTTAAAAAAAAATGCGCCCGGACTGTTAAGAATGCTTGTAAGACAAAATAAATGTATATCGGTAATTCATAAATACAATACAACGGATATTAATAAATCTTATAACTGTCTTTTCTCAAATATTTTAAATGGAAACAGTATTACGACATTAGAACCGGATGCTAAATATGCAACTGTTCAATTATGCATAAAAAAACTTATATACAGTTTGAGAAAACCCCTATAGTAAGTTCGAAGTCCGTGGTCCGCAGTACGCGTCGAAGTAAGCTGAAAATCTCTATTATGATCCAAGTATTTCAGAAGCTTTGTTTCTAAATACCGGTATACAGTTTGTATTGTTTGTTTGTTTGTTTGTTTTGGGTTTAACGCCGTTTTTCAACAGTATTTCAGTCATGTAACGGCGGGCAGTTAACCTAACCAGTGTTCCTGGGTTCTGTACCAGTACAAACCTGTTCTACGCAAGTAACTGCCAACTTCCCCACATGAATTATCAGAGGTGGAGGACTAATGAATTCAGACACAATGTCGTTTATCAAATAGTCACGGAGAACATACGCCCCGCCCGAGGATCGAACTCGCGACCCCGCGATCCGTAGACCAAGGCTCGTACCTACTGAGCTAAGCGGGCGGGCAGTTTGTATTGACATACTAATTTGTCATTGAAAATAACATGGTTTTACGTAAGCATTTGAACTTTTCAAGTTAAAAAAGATGAAAGAAAAATCATGAAACTGACTGTTAAGCCTAAAAAAATAATTCTTTGTTTCCGGTAACATGCTAAAAAATTAGGATAGGTCGGTCGGAAAACTTTTTTTGGAATTTTTTTTATTAAGGGAGACTTTTCGGAAATTATTTTTATGTCAAAAATAGCTGAAACAGTAAAAACGAGAAATTTCGTATTTAGATGATTATTTTTCAGGTTCTTGTCAGAAATAATACATGTAACGCAGCCGAACAGTAGCGAAAACAAACTGGTGTAGTCGCGTTATGGCGGACAAGTTATGGAACATTAATTTTCCACGCGAGATTGTCATGTAGAGATATCGAACTAAAGCTAGTTTTCTTCTAAATTTTCATTGTGGATTTATTGTTGACATTTTGGTAGAAATAAGTGAGAGACGATGTTTTTGTGGGCGAAGTTAAGCTATGGAACATATACAATGCAAAAAGTTAACTTTGGCCCCTGTGACCTTGACCTTTGACCTGGTGACCCCGAAGTCAGTAGGGGTGGTGTACTTAATAAGTATTATCAGCATGTGAAGTTTGAAGGTTCTGGGTGCAGTGGTTCGCGAGTAATGAGCCTTCATGCAAAAAGTTAACGTTTGCCCCTGTGACGTTGACCTTTAACCTTGTGACCCCAAAGTCAGTAGGGGTAGTTTACTCAATAAGTTTTATCAGCATGTGAAGTTTGAAGGTCCTGGGTGCAGTGGTTCGCGAGTGCCTTCATGATTAAAGTTAACCTTGGCCACTGTGACCTTGACCTTTGACCTGGTGACCCCGAAGTCAGTAAGGGTGGTGTACTTAATAAGTATTATCAGCATGTGAAGTTTGAAGGTTCTGGATGCAGTGGTTCGCGAGTAATGAGCCTTCATGCAAAAAGTTAACGTTGTCCCCTGTGACCTTGACCTTTAACCTTGTGACCCCAAAGTCAGTAGGGGTAGTTTACTCAATAAGTATTATCAGCGTGTGAAGTTTGAAGGTCCTGGGTGTGTCACAAATTGACATACGGACCTTATATTATCTGTAGTGTAAATGCAGGTATTGCATCATCTTTTTGTAAATTTTTGAGTTATTGAGGTAAATGTCAGATTTCACGCATAAAATACCTCTCATGTTTTTCTGTATTTCATAACTTAAATTTCCATGTAAATTTCATTAAATTCGGTTCAGTAATAAGAAAGTTGATATTTTATAAACTTCAGTAATTTATGTTTTTATCCCCAAAACCACTATAATGGGCCTCAAATTGTCAATTTAAATTCGCGCCAAAGTAGTTAGATTCCCCGGCTATATCGTGAATCCCGTGGAAACACAAATAGTCGGAGTCCACGGCTTAGCCGTGAATCCTATGAAATTTAGTATTTGGCGGGACATTATCCTTTAAATAGACTGGACTAGATATGCCTTGCGCACACCACCTTACGACTTTATAGACGAATCTATGTCTGAATTATTTCTTGCTAGAAATTATGCTCGATCGAGGTAAGAAATTTATTGTTAGATTTTTGTAATGATTTTTACATTACGATTTTTATTGGTAAATTTTTGTTCATTCTACAGAATTCTGTAACATTTACTTTTCGGCATGTGATTTTTGCTAGTTTCGGTATGTTAGGATGATTTTATTAATTTTTAGACTTTTGTAAATTATTTCGAAGAGAATCAAAAATTTTCTTTAACAAAATAATAATAATCAAAACTTATTTCAAATATGAAATTATGAAATCGTAAGAAACTGCAAGTTTTTTTTCAATTCTGTTGGAGAATTGTGATTCTGAATGTGACTTAACTCATCTAAGTTGCAGAATACGTAATACATTTGTCTAAATGAACAAGTATTTCAAGTACAAAGAAAGCAGAAAAAAGTCCTTGGCAACATGTGAATGAATGGAGTATAGATGGACACATATTTATTCAATATCGTCATGTACAGAATCATTTCAATCAAAAATGTTTGTCGCACAAGACCAGAAGTTTCACTATATTGTGTTTATATATTATTTTCAATTAATTACGTATCTTTTATCTCTATGTATATAAAATAATGATAATATATAATGATATCATAATTATGATAATATAATATAACATTAAAGTATAGTATATATCTTATCAAATAATAATATATTATCATCACATTACTGAAAAAAATAATTTCTTTCACTCCACTGACATATCTTATGGCTAGTGGGCCTGCTGTGCATGCCTCATCGTTACAGTACAATCGCTGAAAGCGCAGATAAGTGGAGTGTAATGGATTGGGGGGGGGGGGGAACTTATATAGTAGGAATAGCCTTTAAATAGACGACTGATTGCTGGCACAACCTTACGATTAAGACGATCTTGTCTGAATATTCTTGCTAAAATTATGCCGTCGAGTAAGAAATTTTTGTGATTTGTATGATTTTTACATTACGATTATTGGTAAATTTTTGTTCATTACAGATTTGTACTTTACTTTTCGGCATGTGATTTTTGCTAGTTTCGGTATGTTAGATGATTTATTAAATTTTCAGACTTTTGTAAATTATTTCGAAAGAGGAATCTAAAATGTTCATTTATATAAGATGTAAAATTTGTACTGAAATTTGTAACATGATATTTATAAAGTACTTTGTTTCAAAAACTTATGTCAAACATTTCGTTATTATGGAACGCCATTACTGCATTGTATTGTTATGTATAAATCTATATGGCTAGTCTAGTGCCATGTTTGTAATATATTATTGTAATTTGTAATTGTGTGCCAGTCTATAGCACATCTAATTAATGTCCGTTGTAGTGTATGGCATTAGATATTATATGGATGCCAACTATGATATAACGTTTGATTTATATTGAATTTTGTTAATTTGTAGTTGTAAATAATAGCTGCAGTTTATCATGTCCGTATCTATAATGTTTCATCATATACTTTTCATATTTTTCTCATACTTTAACTTTAGTCTTTTAAGTAAGTAATCTTTGTAATAATGGAAGTAATAAGTGACGTATTTTAATCATGTGACGTTTGAACTTAGTAGCACATATATTTTGTATAAGTAGCACGTATTATTTATGGGAGCCTACGGAGGTATGGTGTACCCAAAGGAGCAGTTTTATGCCCTGACTTATTTGTTTTGCTATGGTGCTTACCATATGTTATATATTTTAGCTTCTTCCGCCAGACGATTTTACCTGGTGATGTCATAACCCGGAAGTACAATGCCCGAGGTTCACTTGTCTTCACTCGCCTGGATGTGATATTCCCAGCGCAGAGCTTACGTCCCATGGTTGTGCCGTAAACCGCAAAGACGATGATTTTTGTTATCCTCTGAAGTCAGCTCAGGGATGCAATCACCTACCACCATAGGGAGCCAACGCGGAATCAACGTATTCACGGTTTAAAGGGACTGAATTCAGAAAGCTACGTTTTGTTTGTGCTACTTAAAGTTCACAATTACATTAAAGACCTGTGTCACGTCAGATTAGAATGGACTATAAGAACTTTTGTATCTAGAGATACTGAACTTTTTTTTTTCTTTCTTATAATCAGTTTTTTTTCTTTTCATATCTATTCATTGTTAATAATCATCTTATGTAAATAAATTTGTAAATATTGTAAAGGGTGTTGATTTGTTCTGATGGTTACTGTCGCCGGTACGGCCTTTCCTGTCACAGGGTGCAGTGGTTCGCGAGTAAAGTGCCTTCATGCAAAAAGTTAACGTTGGCCCTTGTGACCTTGACCTTTGACCTGGTGACCCCGAAGTCAGTAGAGGTGATGTACTAATTAGAGATTTTCAACTTACTTTGACGCGGACTGCGGACAGCGGACTGCGTACTTACAGTAGGGGTTTTCTCAAAATATTTAAAGGTTTGCAAAAAAGAAAACATACTATATATGATGTATATATGATTCTTTTACCTATATGTGTAGTAACTTTTGCCTTCACTGTACAAATTAGTGTATTGTGATACAATTATCTGCTATTATGCAATAACTACGTTTGAAAATATATGGACAATGAACAGGCTACATTTAAAACACGTAATCGCAATATTCAGATGTCATCTAATATTCTGTCGCATTTTACTTGCGCTAAGCAGGATCTTCAATTATCCGTATGCTTTAACATTTCGTTTTTATATTTTGAGACATTTCTGGCGTTACTTAACCTCCGCGCGAATCGAACGATATGACATGTTAAGTTTTGAACCCACTTTACTATAATACCGTTACCTTAATATGTTCATGCATTAAATATATAACTTGAAACATGGATTTGAAGATAATGGCGATTCCTGGTTTTAATATGTGTCCGTCAATACAATTCCTAGACTATTTTTTCCTAACAACAAAATAAGAAAAAATGCGGTACAAAATATTATTGGGGAAAAAAATAAAAAAATAAAAAAATAATATAATATCAAAAACATTCTGAATGAAATGAAAGTCCGTTTAATTTGTGTTGCACAGTATAAATACAGTGTTCTCGAAGACTTCTGTACGAAAAAGTTTTTCATTAATTTTGATAATTGTATCTACTGTTCGATAAAATAGAAGTTTTATTGAAATATCTTGAATGATTTAGTTCAACACTTTGTCTAAACATACAAGAAGTTCTCATACATGTATCTTTCAACCCCGCCGAAACGAGACCCAATAAATAACCGTATTTTAGCTAAAACATCCTGAATTAGTCGTGTATCAGCATGTTTGGAAATAAACAAAGGAAATAGCCTCTTCGTATTTACATAATCTGATATCAGAATTGCATGTTAAAAGTTGTTTTAAATTTACTATCTTAAAGTGACTACTCAGTATGGATTATCAGTTTCTACAGGAATTTAATCTTTAAGTACTATTAAAACTGGCTGTCAAAATGTCGATCTAAAACCCAGCGGAGACCGAAAATTGTTTTGTAAACATTAGGCATGGGACGCGTCCAAGGTCAAATTCAGATCATATTCAAAAACTGTTTTATGGCCAGTGCATGCATAGAATTGTCAACGAAATTATATTTTTGACACCATTTGAGCAATTCTGTGTGGTCATTTGATACAACCAGCTTAGTAGTCGAGACTAGCCTTTATCATTATTGACAAAGCCTTTTTAGTCGGGTATCTTTTCGAACACATGCATACATATGGTATGTGTAGATACTCGGCTTTGGGGAACTTGGACAAAGATTTAAACTCCTGAAAACGCACGGTATATATTGGTTTAAAAAATTACAATGTAGCCATCTTTTATATCCTGATAACATGACCGGAAAAACTGAATTAATTCAGTACCATATTGAAATGAATTTGTAGGGTTTGAAATAGTTCAGAATATACATGTATAATACCAAATAAGACACTTTTCTCCGCGGTGCATTAAACTTTAACGCATCGTATCGTGCATATTCAAAATTGTGCGTCGTACAATAGCATTTCAGCGACCCGAGTGCAATAATACGAAACTATGTTTCCAAAATCACTATATACATTCTTTGATACAAAATATTCAACTAACTTGTAACATATGTTGTTTTGATTCCCTGATTTAAAAAAGGCGAACCTCTTGCGGCACAGGGTAAGCGGGTCTGTCTCCTTACCAGATGGTCATTGGTTCAAATCCTTGAATAAAAGATATGTTGATCGTTGAATAATCAGCCGTTTTCACTGCTAGCGAATACTGGCTAGAACCTCACGAAACTGACTATAAAAGATAAAACTTAAGGATATTTTTTAATGCACCCACGCTGTTAAGAATGCTTGTAAGACAAAATACATGTAAATCGGTAATTCAAATATACATTACAAAGGATATTAATAAATCTTATAACTGTCTTTTCTCGGATAGTATTACATGCTAAATATGCCGCTGTTCAGTTTTGCATAAAAAATATATATACAGTTTGAGAAAACCCCTATAGTAAGTTCGCAGTCCGTGGTCCGCAGTACGCGTCGAAGTAAGCTGAAAATCTCTAATAAGTACTATCATCATGTAAAGTTTGAAGGTCCTGGGTGCAGTGGTTCGCGAGTAAAATGCCTTCATGCAAAAAGTTAACGTTGGCCCCTGTGACCTTGACCTTTGACCTGGTAACCCCAATGTCAGTAGAGATGGTGTACTCAATAAGTACTATCAGCATGTGAAGTTTGAAGGTCCTGTGTGCAGTGGTTCGCGAGTAAAGTGCCTTCATGCAAAAAATTAACGTTGGCCCCTGTGACCTTGACCTTTGACCTGGTGACCCCAAAGTCAGTAGGCCTGGTATACTTAATAAGTACTATCAGCAGGTGAAGTTTGAAGGTCCTTAGTGCAGTGGTTCGCGAGTAAAGTGCCTTCATGCAAAAAGTTTACGTTGTGACGAACGAACGAACTAACTAACGAATTAACGAACGGACGGACAGTTGAAAACTAATATGCCTCCCTTCGGGGGCATAAAAATGCTTCTTCTTTTAAAAATCTATGATACCTGTAAACTAATTCTTTGGATAAGAAAGGACAATAGAAAATCACTCCGAGTTACGTCTAATCGTTTGATTATCCTGTTGCCTCCATCTAGTAATGTTCGCTGATTTTGATTATCCTGTTGCCTCCATCTAGTAATGTTCGCTGATTTTGATTATCCTGTTGCCTCCATCTAGTAATGTTCGCTGATTTTGAATTCTGCACCTCTGACTGTTGTTGCTTTGAGTCTATGCATGATAAATTAATATTACATGCAGAAGTCACCCGAACGGCTTTATTATGATACCAGCTTCTGTGCTAAGTATTTCTTGCTTTAAGCTGTGTCTAAATAATGTTATTTTAGTGATCAAGCTTGCATGAACAGTGTCTCAGGTGCGTATAATTCTAACTACAAGTGTAAAATATGGCGAATCAAATTAACATCAGTAAAATGTAGGCTTAACTAAAACAACATCCCTTTGTAGTTTGAATTATTAGTCTGTTATGTATACATTTCTTTCAATGATTAAATACAACAACATCAGTGCCATCGAGTGTCAATAAAGCCATTGAAATAATTCATAAATCTAAACAATTTTGTTTATCACTAGAAAGCGTCCGCAACAGGTTACTAAGTATCTTTTGTTTTGAGCTTTGCTCATTAGGGAGAGCGCGGATCTACGGACCGCGGGATAGTGAGTTCGATCCCCTGGCGGGGTGTATATTCTCTTTGACGATTTGATAGAATATATTGTGTGACTTTGTGTCTAATATCATTTGTCCTCCAACTCTGATTCAAGCGGGAAAATTGGCAGTAACTTGCGGAGAACAGGTTTGTACTGGTACAAAATCCAGGAACACTGCTTAGGTTAACTGCCCACCGTAATATAACTGAAATACTGCTGTAAAATGCCGTTAAACCTAAACAAACAAACAAAAGTAACTAACGTATACAATACCAGTTAATATATATCTTTCACATCTGTTATTATACATTGAGGAAAATTAATATAGCGTAAGGTTGTGCGAACTAATAACAGGATATTTTTCTATTTATATTACCTCGGTATTAATTGCAACTACAGGTGTGGAAACTATTGCATCTCCTGCTAATGTTTAACTTTGTAGTCTACCTGTGTACATGCACATTATGATGATCACAAACAACGATTACACACAACTATGGCATAAATCACATAACATTGATTAAGTACTGTAGAACATTTAAGTGCTAAAGAAAATGACTTTTTTTTATCAATCACTTTTTTTTTGATAAATCACGGAGTATTTTCCATGTAGCTATTGTCCTTTTGTTTCAATCTTATCTGCGTTATTACCTGCGGCTTGAAGGCCACTGGTATGTAGCACATGTGGACTGGGTGATTTCACATGACTTTTCACCGATATGCGATTGGCTTATCGCATTTATGAAACGCCGTTTTTGCAATAAAGCTGGCAGTGTAAACAATATATAGAGAAACATTTGTGATCTGAATTCCTCATTCATTATTTTATATGATTTATTCAAAGTTTCAGCAATGATCAATATTGATACCTAGTTGTGCATAAAGGATTTTTTAATTGCTCTCTTGTTTCATGGATTATGGTCCTGTGTTGTCTTGTTCTATATGTCAACGAATTCCAGGTGAAGGCATAAATCACATTTGTGATAGCTCTAGTAAAGGATTTCAATAGTCAAGGAATGTGAGTTAAGCTTAAAGTTGTGTTAATATACATGAAAGGGATAAAGATATTTTTGCTCAATAACTTTCAGAATTTAGAAAAAATACATATTTCATAGATCTACCTGTAAATCATGTAGAATGGGGAAATATTTCCTACATTAAAGCGTGATTGTATAATAAAAAACAACCAGCACGTAATTCACCCATAAGTTTTTTTTTGTTAGGCGGAGTGGTCACACATACGTACATTATTAACAATTTCTGATCTTTATAACTTCTGGCCGCAGGAAATCTTTCGACTTGTTTCATCATAGATCCCGCAGAAATCTTTAGTTTAGATTATAAAAGTATCAGTCAAGGTACTTTAATGAAGAAAATCTTTCAAAACCCAAATCAAATCAAAGTAAATTAAGTCAATTACTTACGTATTAGTATTTAATATTATATTAATCCATCATGCAAAATGGAGAAAGAACTGAATTAAAAAGTGTGATATGTAATTTTAGTTAGTACACTGTGAGATACTTGGCTATTATACAGGCAACCCAAAGTTCTATAATCATAATGATGCATTTCCTTATTTCTTCATACTACCAACTAGTAATCATCTAGTTCACATTGACTATTATTCGCTTTTAAAATGCATATACATCATTTCAGTAATACCTAGTATCCTTAATAAACCGACTTTTTAGTTGCTAATAGCTTAATTTACACTTTAAACTGAAATGGTTCTCGTCTTCTACATCTTCCCTCTTATGAACCTAATATGTGTAAGACGTTTTATATATACGGTTTCTAACATACTTTCCAAACTAGATACTTAATGTTGATATAATTTTCATCATCTGAACACTCCAACGTAGGATTTTGCTCCACTAAATATTAGTTTTCAACGAAGAGTTATCCGCCTTAGATAGCAGATACAAATACGAGATGATGTATTCCTAATCATATACATCGAGGGTTAAACGCAAAACTGTCGTAAGTCCTTCTTTATTTAATAGGAGTTACTACAGTATTGCGTTCAGCCCTCGACATATATAATATCTTATAATTGTATTATTATGTATGTATAAATTTTTCGGCTAAAACAAGAGTAATAATATCTGCCTTATATTTTGACAATGGAGATAATCAAAAGAAAGAGAAACATAATATGAAAGAAGGGGAAGAGAAGGGGAATGTGAATGCGCAGTAAAAGACATGGGATATGGAGAATGATGACAATATGAATAAGGAAGAGAAAAAGGAGAATATGACTGAGGAGGATGAGAATGAGAATATGTTTGAGGAGCAAAACAAGGAGAGGAAGAAGAGAATGGTGATGTAAAGAAGGAGAAGAAGGAGAACATAATTAGGGAGTAGGAAGGCTATAATAAAAAGGAACAAGAGGAGCATGTGAATGAGGAGGAGAATGAAAACATGAATGAGGAATAGGAGGAGTTGGAGAATATGAAGTTGAAAAATGAGTAGGAGCGTATGAAGGAGGAAGAGTATAAGAATATGAATGTGGACAGAAGAAGGAGAATATGAATGAGGAGTAAGAGAAGAATATACGGAATAGGAAAAGAAGAAGAAGGAGGAGAAGGAAAACAATGAAGGACAAGGAGGAGAAGGAAAATAACAAGAAGGAATAATGGAATATGAATGAGAAGGAGGAGAAGAGGAGTTTGAAGGAAGTAGTTAGTTTTTTTATTTACCATTCCTTTTTAAGCTTTGTTATGAAAATTTCTAGTAACTTACAGTGCTCCCAAGTGTTCAACAGAACAAACACGCTATAATCCAAAATATCATGAAGTTCGGATCCACTGTACAAACTTTGTCGGTAATTGCACTGCAGTAAAGCGCGTTTCTTTTTAGCCTGTATAATAGTAACTGAAATATTGAACCTGGAATATTATTACAGCAAATGTGTTTCATCTGCTTTCAAAAATAAGTCCTCCTAACAGGTTCCCGTCCCATTAACGTTTCTTGTGGACTACTTGCATGAGACAATATACAGTTGTAAAAATCAATATCTGCCTGTACTCCGTTGTGTTAATACACTTCACGTAATGATAAGATGTATCCCAATTTAAGATTTATATTTATACCCGTGATACACTGACAGTTGCAATTTTTTAGATAAAATAGCTATCAGATAAAATATCTACAGGGCGTTAAAACGCGTGAATGTGGTATCTTAAGTACGGTGCCCCTAAAGTGACATGTTACACACTTTTTTCCACTTAGGTAATGTGAGACTTCTTTTATTTCGTTTAAACGAAATAACTAATTTGTTTAAACGAAATCATTTCGTTTATACGAAATGTTATTTCGTTCAAACGAAATGATTTCGTTTAAACGAAATGATTTCGTTTTTACGAAATGTTATTTCGTTCAAACGAAATAAAAAAGTCTCACATTACCTAAGTGGAAAAAAGTGTGTAACATGTCACTTTAGGGGCACCGTACTTAAGTGTGTGTGTGTGTGTGTGTGTGTGTGTTTTTTTTTATTAATTATATGAACATTATCACACAAACAGTATATTACAATAAGATACACATCTAGACGAAAACCTTTTCCGCTGGCATTTTATAAACACGTATAAAAGATAACCAGTACTTAGCCAATCTAACTACACAATGGTGGTCCTACGACAAGGCCAAAACGACAAACTGTATGATGCGCTAAACACGACTTTGATAGTTTATTGTCATTTCAGTCTATTAATCTACAATACAGACAACCTACACATAAAGACCGACATAATGCTTTCCAACGCATCGTCTTTGTAAACAGGTCTGGTTGTAATTTGGTCAAAATCCGGTGGATTACTGAAAACATAAAAACTAAAGCACATGATTGATTTCAAAAAGCAAAAGATTTGTTTCGTTTATAGTACCAGCGACCTTGACCTCGGCGACCTCAACTACAGTTACGAGCTAGGCCTTCATATAAGCATGTTATATACATGTACCTCGTTTGGTGACACTATGTCGTTCTTGGTCGAAAATTGTTATTTTTCTATTTTTCAGTAACAGTTAAAGTAAAATTAGCTCCAGCGGTCCAAACTGATATATATCAGGTTTCATCGTGATATTTCATTCTTATCTAAATCAGTTTCAAATAACAGCAAACTTTGTCTTGTCTCAAATGACCCAAAGCTTGTTGTATAGTGCTGTACAGTGAGGTTTGTGATAACTTGTCACAGTGTCCGAAAACCACTTGCCTGACAATCCATATTTGCTATTGAGCAAAAAACTGTTTTCTCAATTTTAGTATCAGGAACATTGATCTCGATACAATTGGCCCAAATGACATCCAATTGCCAAATCAAAGTAAAGTATCGATCAGTATTTTAACTAGTGCCTTACAAAAACCATACACTGAAAAAAGGCACTATAGGCCAACGCCTTAAGAAAATTAATGCACACATTGGTATTTTGTCAATTACATGTATATACAGCAGAATTTAGACAATCCGTTAACATTGGTCATTCTGGCTCAATTAACAATTCCAACCTTGTTCTCAGACATACTTCATTTTACATATAAAATAATTCTTGAGCGGAAACATCAATTTATTTTTGATATTAACAGTGAAATTAACCTTGAACCCAGTGACGCCAAATACATTCTTAAGCCAGGTCTCCATATAAATTTGCTATATACATTTGTACTTAAGCTGTTGACAATTTGCCAATATGAATGAAAGTTGTTGACTGGAACCCCGTATCTACCTGTCTCCGCCAGACCGAACATCATACTTAATCTGATTTATCATTATTTCTTTCACTGTTAGTATGTATACGAAAAACACGTTCAGAAGCAGTCACTCCGTGTACCAAAGTCTTTCACTATCAGTACTAACAGCGATAGAGCGGTCTGACCAGAGGGACAAAGCGAGTAAAAACTCTAAGAAACAGAAGTGAAATATCTTTTAGGTATAGGCAAGTGCGGCTAACTACTTATGGCACTAAAATGTTTTAATTGTGGTTGTATTAAATACAGTTTAAAACTTTTTTTTCCAATTTTGCGGCTGCGCTGTAATGAAGGGACATCTTCAAATTAGCATAAAGCAACGTTTTGCAAAACTTATGAAATTCTATTTTTCATGAGATCAATTTTCTGAAAATTACGTAGGGAAAAATATTTTTGTTGTCATATATTGACATTGTTATACTACCAATCCTATGACCTTTATAGTGATGTAATACTTATGTCATTGGCCAAGGATATGCATCTGCACGTCTTTAAAAAGCACTTCATCACTCATACACTTACCCAGCGGAAGATCGCGACAAAAAATCAAAGTGCAGACATTTTGCATTTTTTACCTACCTACATACCTACCTACCTACCTATCTATCTATCTATCTATCTATCTATACTGCCAGGCCCACTTTCCGAGTATTTATTACGCGCGCACCGTATTACGTGCAGGTGCGGTGCGAGAAATTTAAAAGAAAAAATGTACAGGAGGGTAAAAGCAATACTAATGTATTTGTGAAGTGTTGAAAAATCAAAACGACAGTGTTATTAAAAAGAAGAGTATAAACAATTAAAAGAGATTAAAAAAGCATTCTTCACATTAAACAGTTAAAAGAGATTAAAAACAGCATTCTTCACATTATATCGTGTGAGAACATTTGGTACCTCCCTGCCTGAATTGTTCCAGGGTAAGGACCTGTACATCCTCGGCTGGAAGATAGTTCCATAGAACTATAGTAGCTGGAAAGAAGGAAAATTTGTAATAACTACAGGGTGTAATTATCAGCTTACAAGTAAGACAAGGGGTGGATGTGTCTTGTGAAGCGGGTAGGAGGCACAACATAAGGGGGCATGGGCAATGCAACCAGTTCGATTACAATTTTGTAGAACATTAATAGCCTGGCATCTGATCTTCTGTGTTCAAGCGAACGCCGCCCCAGTTTTTTTTAACATTTTGCAGACACTGCTGTATGTGGAGAAATCGTTTGAACCCATCGCGCGGCCCTGCGCTGAACCATTTCAATTTTATGGATGTTCTGTTTGGTATATGGACTCCAAACAGAACTTGAGTATTCAAGTTGGGGTCTGACTAGGATTTTATAAGCAAACTCTTTTACTTTTGGGTTGTAAGTGGGGATGTTCCTTTTCAGGAAGTTAAGAATTTGACTTGATTTGGAGGTGACCTGGTTAACATGTTTGTTCTAGTTAAGGTCTGAGGAGATAGTGACTCCAAGATATTTGGCATCACTTACTGTTTCAAGGATTTGGCCATGGAGTGAGTATTTGGACCTAAATGGGTTTTGATTTTGACCTAGTGATATTAATCACTGTGCATTTTGATTGGTTAAACTCCATGTCCCATTTGCTCTCCCAGACCTGTAACCTGTTAAGGTGTTGCTGAAGGATACTTTCATGGGAATTAAGAGTTTTTGACGGTGAGCAGTGTTGTCAGCAAATAACGGAACCTGTGAAGCTAAATTTTCAGGCAAGTCATTTATATAGAGTAAGAACAGGGCCTAAAACAAAACCTTGCGGTACTCCAGACGTTACTGGGACTTCAACAGAAGTTTCCTCATCAACCAAGGCTGACAGGCGCCGGCCTATCAGGAAAGGAAGGATTTGACCCATTGCAAAGTATGTATGTATGTATGTATTCTGCTTGACGCCCCTTTCGAGTATAACTAGCAGGTGCGCCTCTGTGCCAGAATAAAAGTTAAAAGAATGACAGTAAGATGTCAAAAGGAAGATAGTGCAAGATAAAACTGTATTAACAAGAGTAAAATCAGGATAAAACAGGGTGTAGTCACTTAATAGTAGTGGGATGCGTTAACAGCATGTCTGAAATGTTCAGGATCAGGCTGATTAACGATCAGGGGTGGCAGCTGATTCCATAGGGTAACGGTGTATGGAAAGAAAGAGAACTTAAAAACATTAATGTTTGTATGGATCTGCCTAAGGGAGTGGTCGTGCATATGACGTGTTCGTCTCAATGGCTGTACTAGATACGGAGGGACTGGAATAGCTACGTAACCATGAACGATTTTGTAAAACATGAAAAGTCTAGCAATTGTCCGTCTGTCCTCGAGTGTCTGCCAACTGAGATCATTTAACATGTTTGTTACACTATCATAATATGAATATTGACCCTTTACCCACCTGGCAGCTCTTCTTTGCACCATTTCTATTTTATGTATGTTTCTTTGTGTGTGTGGTGACCATACCGTAGAGGCATACTCTAGTTGTGGCCTAACTAGAGTCTTGCAGGAGGTTTCTTTAATATTTTGGTTTTTGACCGGGAGGTTTCTGCGTAGGAAACCCAGTGATTTGTTTGCATTGTTTGTGATTCTATCTACATGTGTGTTCCAGGAGAGATCATTTGCTATATCTACCCCTAGATACTTTGCACTGGAGACCACTTCCAGGATTTGACCGTGTAAAATGTAGTTATGTGTAAATTTCTTTCTGTTTTTTGTTATGTTCATGACCTGACATTTGCTGGGATTGAACTCCATCTCCCAGACGTGCTCCCAAGTTTCTAGTTTCTGGAGGTCCTGCTGTAGTGTGACGCAGTCTTGTTCTTTAGAGATTGTGAGGTAAACTGCTGTGTCATCTGCAAATAACCTGACTTGTGATTGTAAGGACTGAGGTAGATCATTTATGTATAATAGGAATAAGAGAGGGCCAAGGACTGAGCCTTGAGGGACACCTGATGTGACAGGTACTTCATCGGATTTCATTCCGTCCACGAGTACTGACTGCGTTCTGCCAATCAGGAAGGACCTTATCCATGTGATAACCTGTTTGTTAACGCCGCACTCTTGTAGTTTATAAAGTAACTTTAGGTGACTGACCTTGTCAAATGCTTTACTGAAATCAAGTAAAATGAGATCTGTTTGTTTACCTCGACTTAAATTTTGTGCTAGGTCATCAAAGTGTTGCCCTGGACGTCATGTTGGTGAAGTTTTAAAAGAGAAGTTTCAAGTGGTTGACCTTATCGAATGCTTTCGAGAAATCTAACAGTACTTAGTCTGTTTGGTGACCTTGGATTAGGTTTCTTGACAGATCTTCAGTTAGTTCTAGGAGCTGTGTTTCGCATGACCTATTTTTCTCCTTAAACCGTGCTGTAAGTAATAAAGCATATTGTCAGTCTGTTAATAGCTATACATAGCTATTGTTTGGCAATATCCGGTTATCTTCCCCTCTACGGAATGAAGCATATTATATCCATCTCAATCCCCAACCACCATCCCTATGAGTGTCTTAAACTTATAGATATTGAATTATAACATTCAGAAAGCGGAAGGTCTTTTCATCCCAATTCAGAAAGGTTTCTAGAGGGGAAGATTCCCGGATATTGTTGTCTATATATGTAACATCGACTTTAAATAAAATCTGTATCTTGTATCGTTGTATCTTTCGTTAGTTCTGAGTCTCTGTTTTGAACGTTGTTGAATGCAGGGCCTGTATGGTCACATTACTATAGTAAAATATTGTCTTGCTTTTGATAGACAATGGTCAGGAGACCATTTCATACTCTAAGAATATTGGTTAATGTCCAAAAATAAAATAGTAAATGATATGTCATATTACTAGTGCATATTGTCCAAATATCCGCTGCTGTTTTTCTTTTCTTTCATTAAAATTCGTTGGGTACATTATGATCAAAGATGTCTGCGCCCGTAAAAAAGTCAGGAAACGATGTTGTTATTGCTGTTAAAAAGGTCACGGATTACTTGCTGAAAGGAAACAAAGTAATCGACGATACTGTCATTCATAGTTTGTTTGACAGTATTAAACTTAGCTGTGAGTTTTACCGGACATGAATTTTAGCGGCATTTGTCACATGTTTTCACGACAGGATATCAATGACATTTTTGCAGACAGGCACATGTTGTTGCAAACTGCAGCAAAAATTTATATAGCGAGCCTGCCCCACTACCCAACCCCCTCAGTATTCGAAATTTGCGGTAGTCCGATAGCCTGTTAGCCTGTGGCTACTAAATTTCAGCTCGCCTGACTAGGCTACCGAATTTTCCTAATGTGATTAAAAAAGAACAAACATCCTAATTAAACACGTATAGCATCGTGATTTCATATGATCTCCATTAATGAAACGCTTAATGACAATAGGAAGTGTCTAGCCGTCAGGTAACCGGCCTAGCCTGCGTTCTAGTCGTCCGGTTACTGGACGTCTAACAAATAGATTTTCTTATGAATAAGCAATGATTTTAAATAGTTTTAACATTATTTACTTATGATATCAATACTTACCTGCAAACACAATTTTGTATGAATACATACTAAAGTCGCAGTAAATTTTAAGATTTACAAATATGAAAGTAGGTGCTACCTAAAAGGCAGAGCTCCCATGAAAAATCACCAGTGCCCGTTAAAAATTAAAGGAGTGGTGCTGGAATTATCTGGAATTATAGATTCGTTTAGGAAGTTTATGTTCTTTAGATTTATTAAAATTATTAATGATAATTCATGATTTCTGAACGCATGTTTTAGACTGCATCAAGATTAATTCTCGACATGTGAAAACTCTACAAATATTCTGTATATAATCAAAAGAAAGTTTGGTATAGATTAACATCTGCACCAAGATAAAGAAAAAAACGTATTTGAATAGTTTCTGTTATTCTTATTAAAACGCACTGCATCAACAATTTTACATAACTTATTATCATACTGGAAACCAGTCACAAAATGATAACTGCTTCAAAGCTTAACTTTGAAAATTTCAAACCTAACAGAATCTCATTAGGCCAATAGCCAAAGGAATGCTGTATCTTTGCGTGTGAATGTTGGGCAATGAGGACTTAATGTAAAATTTTTTTTTTTTTAATTTCAGCAACCAAAGATTGCTCATTTATTATCCCCGTCATTGTGGAGAGTGGGGTCGGAGAGCCATGAGCCATCCACCACTTCCCCTTACAGAATCATGTATAGCAACTACTCATATAATAATTTTTTTAACTAATAATAAAGATATACTGGTAGTTAAACTTCGTTTAAAAATGGGGTTTTCGTTTAATGTAAAAAGTTAATGTTCCAATTCCAAATTTAATTACAATAGACTTTAGTTATACAATATTTTCAAAACTCATAATAATACAAAAAAAAAATGAAATAAAAATTAAAAATTAAAAAAAAATCTGTTCCAGGTGAGGTTCGAACTCACGACCTCTGGATTACACCGCGAACTCGATAACCACTACACCATTGTGGAGTTATGACGTTATGAGACAAATATAAGTATATATAATAAAGTTCGGTAATGGCAGCGTGACGAAAGTCGTTTCAAAATTAAAATATTGTGTTTTATTTCTTTTTTTCTTCGTAGAAAATGTATTTAGCATTTATTTCTTATTATCAAACGCTCAATTGCATTTTTATTCAATATTCAAAGCAGTAAGCGAGACGCTTTTGTCAACCGTAAACAGTAAGCGTCTACTGACGTCTTTACTGATTAATTACTATGTGCATAGTGTACTTGAAAAAATCCGAACAACACCGATTCCAACAAGTACCACGAATTTTCAACTCGATAGTATACACAGTTAGATCTCTCTATTTTTCATTTTCTTTTTCATACGTTTAACCGTAATGCGACGCTGTCGGCGCCGCTTTGCGGCGCCGGTAGCTCTGCTATAAATCAGTGCATTATTCAGCCGATAAAACAAATGTTTGCCGAAATGAATAAGGCGGGATGGCTGTGACATCACTCATTAAACATGTTAAAATCTGTTCATCTGGTGGCTTTTATGGGGTCTGAATTTTTTAATTTTAACAACTTTTTCACAGGATTCTCATTTTGAAATACTTACAATTTTCATATTTTAGTATTTAAATATTTTTTAAATGAATAACTGTTTTAAATACATTTAATTTCAATGGCGGCAAAACTTTTATAAAAACAGTACTAAAAGTTATGCATTCATAATATATAATCAATTTTATTTCGAAATAATAGTCATAATTAATTAATGAATTGCTTGTTTTATAAGCTTTCCATTCTTCAAAACAAATAAATACATATAAATTTGTGTTTTAAGAATTGAAGTTTAGGCCTTTAGAAAAACATCACTTTTTGCAAAATAACACAGACGTTCGGCGATCAATGTTTTATCATTTCTAAAAATAGAATATTAACGGATTTGTATACAAACATGACCTTATTCATTTTATCG
This sequence comes from Mercenaria mercenaria, assembly GCF_021730395.1. Lineage (NCBI taxonomy): Eukaryota > Metazoa > Mollusca > Bivalvia > Venerida > Veneridae > Mercenaria > Mercenaria mercenaria. Next base: position 39,248,812 of record NC_069362.1, read on the forward strand.
ACTGAAAAATCAGATAAGTATTGATATCTTGAGTAAATAACATTTAAAACTATATCAGAATCAATACTTATTCATAAAGAAAGCAATTACCGGATGGCTAGAATTTAGGCTAGGCGTCCAGTCACCGGATGGCTAGACACTTCCTTGACAATATTGTTCAAGAATGCATCACACATTGTCCAGATTAAGGAATGCTTAATATTGAATTATTGTTTTTTGCACTCACACATGTTGACAGTCAAACGCAAAGTGTCAAAAACGTAACCGCAGCGCTACTTAGCTGAATACAATCTGTTCTGATGTAACGGATAATTTGATTCGCTTTCACACTTTTTGTGAAAATTGCACAAGTACCTGAAGTAGGCGGAGCTTAAATTATGCTGTCAGCACTGTGTATGTGTATTCGACACTCATTTTGACATCTTGTAAATTGTCAACAGTCCTGGTAGCAGTAATTTGCGAGTGCAGATCCTAAAAAATGGGGTGTTTGAGGTTAGAATTCGTTTGGCAAGGAATAACATGTCCGATGATTTGGGACTCTGACGATGCTGATCTGGACTGGAGTATTCAGAGTTAAATTTGTTTGAAAACATGGCAAACATATATGTCTTATCTTATGCCTTCAAACATGCACTGAAATCTGTAAAACAAAATGTTATATGATGCAAAAATTAAATATTTTATGGTGTTAAAGTATGGGCTAGTGAAATTTGTGTCAGGCTTGGAAAATTTCCTGTCTCCCGAACGGGCGAGTGGATTCAAATCTGAATTTCGTACACTGCTCCCTGCAGCCCCCCACTGCCAAAAATAAAAGATCGTTTTTCATTTATGATTTATTAGCTCGACTATTCGAAGAATAGTGTAGCTATTCTACTCACCCTGGCGTCGGCGTCGGCGTCACACCTTGGTTAAGTTTTTGCATGCAAGTACATACAGCTATCATTTAAAGGCATATAGCTTTGAAACTTATTTATTCTTTTTCTAGGTCAATTACCAACCTCACTGGGTCAAGTTCCATAACTCTAACATGTATTTTGAGCAAATTATGCCCCCTTTTGGACTTAGAAAATTCTGGTTAAAGTTTTACATGCAAGTTACTATCTCCAAAACTATGCAGATATTGAAATTGAATTCACATGTGCTTCGGGGTTATTAAAACTAGTTGATAGCACAAGTCCATAACTCACCTCATTTGGCCAGTTCGCCCCTTTGTACTGAAAACTTTTGGTTAAAGTTTTGCGTGCAAGTACATACAGCTATTACTAAAGGCATATGATTTGAAACTTATTTTTCTTTTTCTAGTCAATTACCTACCTCACTGGGTCAAGTCCATAACTCTGACATGTATTTTGGCCAAATTATGCCCCCTTTTGGATTAGAAAATCTGGTTAAAGTTTTGCGTGCAAGTACTACAGCTATAACTAAAGGCAATATTGATTGAAACTTATTTTTCTTTCTAGATCATTACTACTATGGCCAAGTCCCATAACTCTGACATTATTTTGAGCAAATTATGCCCCCTTTTGGACTTAGAAAATCCTGGTTAAAGTTTTACATGCAAGTTACTATCTCCAAAACTAATGCAGATATTAAATTGAAACTTCACATGTGTCTTCGGGGTTATAAAACTAGTTGATAGAATCAAGTCCCATAACTCTGACATGTATTTTGGGCAAATTATGCCCCCTTTTGGACTTAGAAAATCCTGGTTAAAGTTTTGCGTGCAAGTACATACAGCTATTACCAAAAGGCATATAGCTTTGAAACTTATTTATTCTTTTTCTAGGTCAGTTACCAACCTCACTGGGTCAAGTTCCATAACTCTTAACATGTATTTTGAGCAAATTATGCCCCCTTTTGGACTTAGAAAATTCTGGTTAAAGTTTTACATGCAAGTTACTATCTCCAAAACTAACGCAGATATGGAATTGAAACTTAACATGTTTCTTCGGGGTTATTAAACTAGTTGATAGCATCAGGTCCCATAACTCTGATATGCATTTTGGTCAAATTATGTCCCGTTTCGAACTTAAAACTCTTTTGATATTTAACATTTTGGGTAATAATTTCCTGCTTCTGTGACAATATTTCGAATAGTCGAGCTTGGCTGTCTTATGGACAGCTCTTGTTTTATTTAGCTTCTTGGCCTTTAGTATTCTAGTATTCTGTACCCCCCTTGCCTTACCTCGCCTAGATTGTTTTTGTTCATATAGTTTCATGCACTTTCATATCCTGTCATCACCACCACACATAGACAGTCTACTCCACCTCCACTCTCAACCTGTCATGTACCCCACCAAAAAAACATCTATACATTTTGCTTTTTCTAAAATTTTAATTGCTTCCGTTCTCCTTTTAACCCTTTGAGCGTATATTGCCACGCTAGGCAGAGCTCATGTTCACTATTTCTCTGTTGTTACTAAAATTAAAATAGATTTTATTCAAACTTAAAACAGTTTTTCTACATGGTTACTAACATCATATGACACAATGTTCATGATGCTGGCACCAAAATGCTAAGAGTTATGCCCCTCTTTTTACTAAAATTTCAGGTTCAATTTGTGATGCCCTTCTGTTTTATCTCACTTATTTGATTCAAGCTTCAAATAGTTGCTCCATATTATTAGCCACATGATATGACTCGATGTCATGGTGCATAAGTTTTGCAGAAGTTTCCATAAATTATGTCCCTTTTATACTTATTTAATGTTTTGATACACTTCTCTATCTCTGTTAGTGCTAAATACATTTGACACAGACTTATGCTTTTGCCCAGTATCTTCATCCACATTGGAGTAAGCTACAAGTAGACACCGTCGTTTATATGACTGAAAAATTGTTGAAAAAGACTTTAAACCAGAACACACACACATACATTGGAGTAAATAAACTCTCCAATGACAGCTCCAGCTTCATCAGATGTGCCCAGTTTCACTCTCCAGCATCAAAATAGTCGAGCATGCTGTCTCCTGTGACAGCCTGCTCTTGTCTGTATTATTAAATCATTTCATCTAGAAACAAAGACAGTTCCTGCATTACAATCTTTGGAAGCTAATATTTATCGCTATGTTCATAAGTTAATATCCTTTCCTCTGAACCTTTTAAGGCCGTTTTTGTTGGTATAGCAAAAAGGTATTCAAATGTCTTTGCATTTTAACATTAACGATATTTACAAACTACAATTTTTCACAAAGTGACCTTGATTTTTTTTTCCTTTACGACATGAAATTTTATGCACATGCACTCTCCTCCTGAAATGAAGTTTTGTTGCATCTGCAATCAATCATTTTTGGCTGATTTTTTGAAGAAAAAAAAAAGGATGAGTTATTGTCATCACTTGATCGTCATTTGCGTTGGCATTGTCTGGTTAAATACATAACTCCATCCTGCTTTTTGCAAGAATTATGGCCCCTTTTGGACACAGAAAATCAGATTTCTTGGTTAAGTTTTGTGTTCTCCTTAACTGTGGAAGCTATTTCTTTAAATCAAAGTATATCTTTAAAAATTGCAGTACTGTTTCACCATCAAAAGTTGTCTCTATACAGCAAGAAACATAGCTCTATCCTGCTTTTCACAAGAATTATGGCCCCTTTTGGACTCAGAAAATATCAGATTTTTTGGTTAAGTTTTGCAGTTAGGTCAACTTTTCTCCTTAACAGTCAAAGCTACTTCTTTAAATCTTAGAGCAGTTATTCGCTATTAAAAGCTTAATTTGCACAGCAAATACTATAACTCAACATTGCCGATTTTCAAGAATTATTGCCCCTTTTGGATCATGGGTATGACAATATTTCTAATATACAGAGACAAAAAAAAATCAGATGAGCGTCTGCGCCCACAAGGCGGACTTAGGCGGTGCTCTTGTTGGATAGAAGCATTTTGCATGTATCTTGCACAATGTTGGGCGGTTAAAACCAGCGGTTTTAACCGGTTAAAACCGCCCTGGTCAGTACTCCCTGAAGTGGTCAGTACCGGTCAATACTGGTCGATTGGTCAATACTGGTCAATCAGACAATATTGACTGTTAAGATATTTGGCAGAGTTTGTGAAAAATTAAATAATGACTGTTTAAGAACATTTGAGGCTTGATTAAAGTGAATGCAGGCATCATTATTTAGTTAAAGCAATCTAATCAATACTCCCAGATTGGTCAGAAGTGGTTGGTTGGTCAATACTGGTTGATACAGTCATTGAACATTTTCTGTTAGATTAGATTACAAAGATATATTAATTATTCTACTACAAAAATGTCACAATATGTGGAAAAACTGCTACTGTAACTGAACTTAATTTGTATTTGATCCACAAGTGATAAATCTAATTATTTTCACTAGTATAAATAATTTAATGAAAAATTGCTGTGAACACCTGGACCCTTTCATTCAAGTGGTTTATGTTTTGGTAGCAATTGTCACATTGCCTAACTGACACAATGCCTTACAATATACAATAGATATGTTGCTGACCTGTTTATCTAGTCACTAATTAGCTGGCATTAGGACAGTGGTAAATTGAAATTGTCATTATCAATAATCCCACTGTATTATTCTCAATGCCTGAACCTGGTAACTTTTTCTAAAATCAAAGCATTTAATCGACCAGTATTGACCACTACATGAACTAATAATCAGGGATATTGCGTAGGATCAAAATTTGAATTGGCCAGTATTGTCAATTTCATTGAGTGTAATTTATAGTAATAAAATCTTTAATTAACTTAAAATAAAGGCTACTGGAAGGACATAAAAACATAGAATAAACTAGTATTGACCAGTCTAAGTATTTCCAAAATGGAGCCTGACTAGGACACATTGCCAAGGACCAAAATCGAATCTACCAGTATTGACCTCTATACTTTTTAAATGAACAAAATTTTATATCCTTCAAATTGCTTTATTATTTTAATATTATTATTACGGACTGTGCTATTAATCTGTGAATGTAAAAGTGTTAGAATGTAAAAGGGTTGAATAAACCAGTATTGACCACCCAAGAGTGACCTTAGTAATGAATCGACCAGTACTGACCAGTATTGACCGGTTTTAACCAGTATTGACCGCCGGCTCGGTCAGTACTCATATTGACCGGCTTTTTGCCAACATTGATCTTGCAGATTGTCAGATTTACATATTTTAAAAGGTTTTCTGTATGTAACAAGTCATTAAATATATTAATTTTTGAGTCATGAAGTACAGTTGGTTGCGAGGTGACACAATGTCGTTACCCATGTGCATGAAATACAGGTGCTTCTTTCCTGCCAAAAACATCTTCATTAATAATCGCAAGTATATACATGCATAGAACTGCAGTTGTTATGATTTTTAGGGCTTCTGTCTGAAATATTTGGGTTTCAGGGTGATTAATTAATTGAATTGTTATTGATACAATTGCATCTCTTATCCTGAGAACTCATTATCCTAAAAACGTTTTTGCATGTTAGTTTCAGAATGAATGCTTGTCGTTTTTTTTTTCTGAAATTTCTTATTTTACCTTAAACATATTAAAAAGTAACTGTAAGTTTGATTTTCTTTGCAACCAGCATGGATCCAGGCCAGCCTGCGCATTCGCAGTCAGGATCCATGCTATTCGCTATCAGTTTCTCTAATTGCAATAGGCTTTGAAAGTGAACAGCATGGATCCTGACCAGACTGTGTGGATGCTGGTCTGGATCCATGCTGGTCGCAAAGCCACTATGTTGGTTTTCTCATGGCATGGCTCATATGTATGTTACTGCATTTCTTTAAAGTGATTACAACAGGTGTGCATTTAAATATTAGGGTTTTCAGTAGTTTTCCTAATATTTCTTTGTTTCTTTTTTTTCATTCAGTTGATAGTATTGGTGACATAGAAAAAGTTGAACTACAGAAATTTGTAGAAGATGTTGCAAAAAACTGCACAGAGCTAGACAGCTGTACTGTTGTGTTTAGTCTTGAAGTGACCGGCTGGCTTGGTGGGAACAATGTTTATTACGGATGCTTTAAGTCTAGCATACATCAAGTGTTCCATGCTATTTGGGAGAAGTTGAAATCCAAAGATCTGTGTGATATATCAGTCACAACAGCACTTTATGAAAGCCTAGCTCCACTGGCTAAACATGAGGAGGGTTTACAATGGATTGTTGGTGATAAAGAGATAGCAGGTAAGATTAAGAGATTGTGATGGAAAGGCCTTAATTGTGTATGCCTCCAGATCAACATAAAAAATTAAGACAGTTTAACACAGATTGCAATAGGTATTAGATAACAAGTATTTTCTAAGTAGATATTATGATAGCTTGATGCAAGAGGAAAATTCTTTCTATTTTATATCAAATTTCATTGGCATGAATATGGTTTTGAGAGTTTTCTACATATCTTGTTGACTAAGAATTTATGGCAGAAGTTCCAAAACACATGGAATTTCAATTTAGAAATAATTATATAGTGGTGTCAAAGAAAGCCAAGCTAAAGATCAGTAGTGGAATGAACTGTATATTTTGATGTTTGGTGTTGTCCTACTTTCAGATGTGACGACAGAAGGCCTTGGTATTTTAAGAGGGTCTTCTAGTATATTTCTTGAGAAAGCTGTAATAAGGTATTTGACATCAGTTATGGTTGCATTAGAGGTTGAGTGTGAGAACAACTCAGCAGGCCATTTGTTTTCTTCAAGACTACTTGATACAACAGCGAGTAATATCGGTGAGACAGCTTATTTTTCATCTTACATTATACCTTTCTAATGACTTTTGGTATAGACTTATTCTTTCAAGTTATTTAAAAAAAAATGCATAGTTACTTTCATACCAATGTTTGCTCCTGTTTTATTTAGTATAGTGAGAATACCTATATACCAATATAGATAGAGTACCTGTTTACCAGTATAGGCAGAATATGCCAGTATATGGTAGGCAGAATGCCTATATAACAGTATTGGCAGAATGCCTATATACCTGTATATACAAAATACCTATATACCAGTAAAGGCAGAATGCCTATATACAAGTAGAGGCAGAAAACTTTTACACCAGTATAGGCAGAATACCTATATGCCTGTATAGGCATAGTGCCTATATGCCAGTAAAGGCAGAATACCTGTATATACCTGTATAGTCAGAATACCTATTTACCAGTATAGGCAGAATACTTATATACCAGTAGAGCAGAATGCCTATATACTAGTATAGGCAGAATGCCTATATATCAGTATAGGCAGAATACCTTTACACCAGTAATACCTGTAAAGGCAAAATGCCTATATGCCAGTAAAGGCAGAATACCTATACACCTGCAGAGGCAGAATGCCAATATACCAGTATAGGCAGAGTACCTATATACCTGTATAGGCAGAATGCCTGTATACCAGTATAGGCAGAATACCTTTACACCAGTAATACTTGTATAGGCAGAATACCTATACGCCTGTAGAGTGCCTATATGCCAGTAAAGGCAGAATATCTATACACATGTAGAGGCAGAATGCCTATATACCAGTATAGGCAGAGTATCTATATACCTGTATAGGCAGAATGCCTGTATACAAGTATAGGCAGAATACCTTTATACCAGTAAAGGCAGAATTCCAATATACATTTTTGTACCCATATACTAGTAGGCAGAATTCCTCGATATACCAGTATAGGCAGAATACCTATATGCCAGTATAGGCAGAATACCTATGTATCAGTGTAGGCAGAGTACCTGTATACTAGTATGGAGGAATATCAATATACTTGTAAAGGCAGGATGCCTATATACCAGTATAGGTAGAATACCTATACACCAGTAAAGACAGAATACCTTCGTACTGGTATAGGCAGAATCTCTATAGCTGTATAGGTCATGAGGCTGCTGGGAAGTATTTTATGTGTAAGATTGAAATATCTGAATGTTTGTGTCCTCCTTCATTGATATTTTTGAGAAGGTACAATTTGCTTTATAATGCAAAACCATAGGTCAATTTACTTGAAAATTTTGCCATATTTATCATAAAGCAAATATTATATGGATAAACAAACCAATTAAATGTACATATAAGGCAAATCTAGAAATATGCAACATCACCGATTTTGTCTCAATTTTAGAAAACAGCTTCTGTAAGAAACATGTAGGACCATTTGTACCAGGTAGTTTGCAGCTCCTAGAAAATCTGTGTAGACTGTCGCCAGGTACCAGTAAACAGCTGTTGACCAATCACATTGATTTCTGCAAACACCTGTTAGATATGATTGGCTCACTTAATCCCAGGAATTGTGATACAGTTTTGAATATTATTGGAGCTCTTCTGCAAACAGGGTAAGCTTATATTCTAAAAAATTGATTTTCACATCAGTGTAACATTATAATTGAAGGTTTTCCTACTTAACAAAAAATTTATTTGTTAAATCAACATATTAAATCTTTATCATAAATGCACTTAAAGAAACCCTTGCAGAAGTGCTTTCTGATAAGGTTACAATTAGTCTAATGTGCTATGATTATTGTCATAAAGTTAGATCAAGCATTTTGTGTTTCACATCAATTTTAGACAAGTTATCGTTATACTACAGTATCTAAGGGAAATTCTGTGTGCATAAGAGGTTCCCTAAAAGTCTTTGTAGAGTAAGGTAGATTGTTAGCTGAAGTGCTAAGTGAGGGTGATGGTCCCAACTCATGGTGCCTTGTTACAAAAATACAAGGTGGCTGCCAAAATTTATTTATTATGTTAACAATGCTGGTTGACTGATACCTACAAAATTTAGACTTAACACGAGTACATATATTGATTCTTTTATGTAGGTTTAAAAATACTTTCAAATACAGTGAAACACTATTCACTCAGTAAATAATGGCTCAAGTACCTGCCAGTAGGCTCACTGGAGCTATTTGTTTGGTCTTCAGCCGTATTTCTTTTATATCTATTGTGTTTGGATCATTCAGTGGAAACCCTAGCTAAGCAAAAAACTTTGCTTTTATTTCCTTGTTGTTTCAAGCAACCCTTGTTTTACTGTACCTCTCCTCAAACTTACATCATCATTTATCCTCATTCTGATGCATTGCCTCCACTATCAAAGTTGGAAAGTCGCCATATGACATATAATTGTATCAGTGTGATGTTAAACCCAACAAAAACAAAAACCAAAATTGCTTGCTACTAGTATTTTATAGTTGAAAATATTTCTCATAAGTCCTGTATTTTGTCTGCAGCTTATTTTGATTTTACTTTGTCACTTCTTTGAAGACTAAAAGAAGATAGCTGCATGGATATTAGAGACAATAGAGACCATTTTATTAGAAAGATTGAGGACCAGCTCTCACACCTTGCTGCGGAAGGGAACATTGTAGATGCGCAAAAGTTGGCAGTTTGTTGGTATAAATAAATTCTTATAACTGTTTAAATCTAATAAAGTAAATGTCTACTTTACTCGGGGTAGAAACTGTTTTGTAATTTGAGCTTGACTATTTGAGGAATAGGTCTTGGTAAAACTATTGGACTCGCCCATTCCTCAGCATCTGCGTCAGCATCACTGACCCCATTTTAGTAACTACTTTAAGGAATTGATTGAAACTTCACTCACTTATTATTTGTGATGAACGGACTTGCCATGCACAGGTACCATAACTCTATTTTGCTTTAAAAATATGCTCCTTTATCAACTTAGCAATTTTTGGCTAAGTCTTATCTTACTTTGGTGACATGGCTTTTGGATAGCCAAGCATTGTTGTCCTCTGACAGCTCTTGTTCTGATAAGTGTTATCCTTCATTTTTTATCAGTTTAAAGTCACAAGGAACTGTTAGATTAGAGCAAAGTTGTAAAACGATTCTGATACAACCTGTCAACTGGATACTGGAAGAAGATGTTGAATGTTCCATATTCCCGCAACAGGTTCTACAGACAGCTTTGTCAACAAAGTGTAGATGTACAGATATTGTATGCAGGTCATTGAATGGGAACACTGTAAGTTGCTGGTATTTTGAAGTATATTGTTATTTTATGGGTGTGATAATCTGGAACTGTCAAAACCAAATTCCTGAGGTAGGGGGTACAACTAAGAACTATTGGCCAGAGGTTGACAAGCCAAGGGGAACAATTCTAAATGTCAGCAACTGTATCAAGGGAAATAACATTGTTTGTTCCTGAAACAATTATCAAAGAACTGTTGTTTTTTTTTACCAAATAACTTTCTGGAAAATGCTAGCTTATTTGTGAAATAACTTTTAGTAAAGCAAGTAGTATTTTGAAATGGTTTATGCAGTCAAAATGGTCAGCAGTTTAAATGATTTATCTTCTCAAGCAGGACCTATAGCAACCAATTGTCAATAGCCATCATTATCCCATTTACAGTTGTATTAGGTATTAGTAAAATGTCTGCATTTTTCTAGTATAAACATTGTTTGATACTTTTTATCGGAGTAAATTGTGACTAGAATTATTTTGTTTGTCAAAATAGAACAAACAGCTTTAAACATGTCCTTTTATAAAGGAGAATGCCTCCAGATTTTTGTCAAAATTTTTGAAATTTTAAAGGTACTTTTATTTCTTAATTCCTTTTAGTAAAAAGTACTGGTAAATACAAGTTATTTCATTGATTTCTAGGCAGTATTTTTGTATAAGTTGCACATTTAGTGAGCAAAATTTACAGAAGTACAAGACTGTTCATCACACAGTAAAAATAAGATTGTGATATAGCATGAATTTCGCTGAACTAACTATATGTTCACTTTGAATAACATGAGTCTGTGGCTCAAAATACTTTAACCCCTTCTGTATGTTTTTGAAAATTATGAAATTCTCTCTTTAATCTGGAGGCTTGTCCCCTTTAAAGTTCAGAAAGTCCTTTTACTTGAACAAAGAAAATACCACAAAACAGGATGTATCAGGGCCAGTGTATAGATAAATGAATTATTTTCTCTTATTAGAAGTCTGAATGTATTTGTAATCCACTCTGGTTAATATGGGGAATAATTGTTTAATTGTGGAGAACTAGTTACTGATTTTAAATCCAGGAATACTGATTGGCTAACCTACCTTGGCATAAAATTGTTATTTAGTGCAGCGTCTCTAGACTGCCAGTGTGTTTGTTGTACAGGAGTGGCTTTTTGGAAGAGTTTAAGTACTAAGAATGTAACTTTGTTATCAAACAACAATCAAGATATTTGTCAATATAGACAGCATAACAAGTGTTTGACATTTGGAGTTGTTTTAACAGTAGTTATACTGTCCTGTTGGATCTAACTACATTTTTATTTTAGATAGGAGTCAACACTATTACAGGGCTGTTAAGGAGAAGCATTGTATTTTCTGGACATGGAGACAGGCCTTGCTCAATGGCAGCATCTTATGTCTACAAGAATAGGAAAATACAGAGAAAATGTCTGGAGACTCTGATAACATGTACACAAAATGATAGTAAGTTTTATCTGTTGTTTAGGACTTGCTAAGAAATAAGTTCAGTTTTCTTTAGATAAATATGACTGTTTCTATCTAAAAGAATATTTAAAAAGACACCTGACATTTCTGGTGCTACCACTTGTGATGCTAAAGACTTTTTAATCTGCTGCCACAAGTGGTGTGGGGTTATAGGAATGGTCTCCATCCATCCTTTCGTCCTTCTGTCCTTCCGTAACATTTTGTGTCTGCTCTGCAACGAGTGGTGGTGGTGGGTGGGGGGTATTATAGAAATGGCCTCCTATCTTCCATAACATTTTGTGTCTGTATCTCCTCAACCCCTCCAAGGATTTTTATCAAACTTGGGTCAAATGATCACCTCATCAAGACGATGTGCAGAACCCATGAGTCTGCCTGTCAATTCAAGGTCAAGGTCACAACTTAAGGTCAAAGGTTTGAGCCTTCCTTTTCGTGTTCATTCTGTATCTCCTAAACCCCTTGAAGGATAATTATGAAACTTTGATCATATGATCTTCTCATCAAGACGATATGCAGAACCAGTGAATCAGCCATGTTGGTTCAAGGTCAAGGTCACAACTCCAGGTCAAAAGTTAGAGCCTTCCATTTTGTGTCCGCTATGTATCTCCTAAACCCCTTGAAGGATTTTCATTAAACTTGGGTCAAATGGTCACCTCATGAAGACAATCTGCAGAATTAAGAGTCAGCCATGTTAGCTCAAGGTCAAGGTCACAGCTCTGGGTCAAAGTTTGAGCCTTCCATTTTGTGTCCACTCTGTATCTGCTAATCCCCTTGAAGGATAAAAATGAAATCTGGGTCAAATGATCAACTATCCAAGTCAATTTGCAGAACTCATGAGTCAGCTATGCCAGCTCAAGGTCAAGGTCACAACTTAAGGTCAAAGGTTTGCGCGTTCCATTCTGTATCTCCTTAACCCTTTGAAAGATTTTCATCAAAGTTAGGTCAAGTGATCACCTCATCAAGAACTCATGACTCAGCCATGTCAACTCAAGGTCAAGGTCACAACTCAAGGTCAAAGGTTTGGGCTCCGTATCTCTTAAACCCCTTAAAGGATTTTCATGAAACTTGGGTCAGATGATCACCTCATCAAGACGATGTGCAGAATTTATGGGTAAGCCATGTCAGTTCAAGGTCAAGGTCACAGCTAAAGGTCAAAGGTTTACAATTTCACTATCCATAACAGTGGCGGGGGATTTAGCTGTCTTTCAGACTGCCTTGTTGGTTAGGCATTTTATTTAATGAAGTTTTAAATTTTTAATTTCAGAACTGTTTTATGCTAGTGAATTGTTTGTTGCTGGGTCATTTGAAAGCAGCATGTTAAAAGTTATTTAGAAACAACAGGCTAAACAGTTCAAAGCGCTTTACATATTGGATCTAGTGCAAGAATGGATTGTGCGGCTTTGATTGAACAAAGTTCTTCTTAACTTTACAAAAATATTTTCGTGAATTGATGTGAGAAGTTTGAATAGACTCTCAGGGTTACTTCTGTGATGATCTTGTTAAAGCTCAGATCCAAGCATTTCTTTTCATGAACATTAATTCTTAATATTTCTGCTGACTTTGAAGAAATACCAGATATTATATTACCAGCATGTATTTCCTAGGAAAAGATGAAGATTCAGGCTGGCTAACCAGGGCTGAACTTGTTGTAGAGCTATTTAGAGAACCAGACAATGAAACTGTGGTAAACCTTCAATCAAATTTATTTTTAGAAAAAGCTTTGATTTAGAGAAATTTGTAAATCTTTATTGTCTGTAGACACTTTTTGTGCTTAACCATCCCCCCTCCCCATCCCCCCTTCAATTATTTTGGGTGCACTTAAGTTGCCATTCATCTGTCCATCCGTGCTAACATAGTTAGATACTTAGGTGACTATAGGAAGCTTTGGTTACTGTAATTTTTTTCCGATTTCATTCATTCCGTAATCTCTTATGTGGCTATTATTTCTCTTACATTGCTAAAAGAGCAGTAGAGAGAACAAAAGGATAGCAACAATTACAGGGCCTCCGCTGCCGATCGCCAATGTCGCCATTTGCGATAATTTTAAGAATTTGGCGCTAAATTTTGGGAACTGGCGAAAATAAGTGGCGCATAGTTTTTTCCTCGGCATTTGTTTTTTTCCGTAGTGATATAAGCGGCCCAAGAATTGGTTCCCGATACACGTGTTTACCTAGACGCTGGTAGTGAATAAAATCGATAACCAGTCTAGGCGGTGTATTTGACAATTCGACTATTGAAGTTGGTTGACACTTTGAGAAGATAATTGCGTAATAATGTGTGAATTGAAGATTAATCAGTAATCAAACATCTGCCAGCTTGTATGTTTGACCTCTGCCGAGAATTCACCAAAATTAACGCCGATTACGGTGTACTTTATGTGTTGCGATTTTTTACAAAAAAAAGATTGTCATGTTTGTGGCATGCAATTGTATGACTGACGAATTTTAAATAAGTACGAAAGATACATTTAATTTGTTACTTTTTTGCAAGATAATTTTTGATTCCTCAGTTTTCATAAAAGATTTTAACGATGGATCCGAAAATTAAAACACATCGGCCTCAATTTGCATCCTGGACCTGGTTAATTTCTTTGAAATTGAAATGTTCAGAAACTGGAAGATATCACTTGCTACCGTGGCTTCTTAAAAATCATTAGAAGAGTGTTCAACTCGACCTTTTAGAATAGAAAAAAATCCGAATTTTCCTTTCCGAAAATAAATGAGTGCTGAAATATTGGTAATTCTGACATGGATAGATATGATTCTTAAAGTAGAGAATGATTTGTGTCATTTTTTATCCAACTACAAATTGAATTTACTTCTACAATAAACTAACACACCTTCAAAAGTTGTTATTATTCCTAATGAAATTATTTACAATATTTTATTTCTCTATGCACACTATGACAGCCAACTAAAAGAAATAAAAGTGGCTCAGAACTTTGGCTCAAAAATGGCTCTAAAGTGGCTCCAACTTTTTCAAATTGGCGAAAAGGTTGGCGACAAGTATGAAAAACCCAGAGGAGGCCCTGCACATAATTATTAAGTATCTGTTTGTAAAGACGTCCACCCACCTGTTTGTCCAAATTTGTTTCCTTCAGCCATTAAAAAGTACATGACATTGTATTTGACCCAAGTTATTAAATCTCACAGAATTGTTATTCAGCATGGGATGTTGTGCACCAGGGGCTTTAACTTGGAATTCACACTGCCAGGCCAGAGTTATGGCCCTTGACTTAGTGAAACATGCTTACATGTATTTTCATAAAATTGGCCCAGTTTGTGTTGCATGTATCTCAAAAGTCTTTGACTCAGTATTATGAAACATTACAGGAATATTATTCAGCATGTGAAGTTGTGTAACTAGGGTTAGAGATATCACTTAGCCAAACCAGAGTTATGGCCCTTGACTTTTTCAAAACTGTTAGTAAAAAGGCATGCAAGTTTTTGATACAAGGTCATGAAACATTATAGGAGTATCATTCAGCATGTAAAGTTGTGCACCTTGGATTTCTGACAGTCAGTCCAGAGTAATGACCCTTGATTTTCAAAAATATGCATAAAGGGCATACAAGTTGTATCTCACAATTTCGCAAAATATTTTAACTTTTAGAGTCGTAAAACTTTAAGGGATTGCTATATAGCATGGTAACTTTGGCTTCTGGTGTTCTGTTAAGGACTTTACCTAACCAGACTAGAGTTATGGTCCTTAATTTAGTTAAAAATACACATAAAGTGCTTAAAAGGTTGTGTTGCATATATCTTTTCACCTAGAGTCATGACACCATGTAGGACTTTTAGCCAGCAAGTGAATTATTTGTGCACTTGTGTTTTTTTTGTTTGTTTCACTTTGCAAGACCAGAGTTATGGCTCTTGACTTAGTCAAAAAATAAACATTTGCGTTCCATGTTTCTCTTAATATACATGACTCAGAGTCATAAATACATAAGAAGATTAAACTATAGCATGTGAACTTGTGCCTCTGGTGTTTTCTTTGGGATTTCATGCATCGCCCCTGAAAGAGGATGTAAAATGAGAACTCCTGCAGTGTGTGGGCTGTGGGCCAGAAGTGTTCACCAAAGTTTTCCACTCTGTACCTTAAGCATCCAGTGTTCACTAAACTTAGTCAAAATGTTTATGTGCATACTGCCTCAACTAAGTTAGATAACAAGCTGGATTGATGCAGTACCTTTAGAGTTATGGCCCTTGAATTACTGAAAATAATGTGAAAAGTTGACAATTTATAGCATAAGTAGATCTTTTGCATTCTTCAACAAACTTGGTCACTGTGTTTATATGTGTAATATTTCAGCCAAGTTTGCTAACCAGCTTGATCCTCAAAGTCTTTCTAGAGAATGGCACTTGAATTACTGAAACTTGTAAAAATTGACAATGTCAGATCTCTTGCTTGAGCAGTTTTCTATTCTTATCCAATTTTCACTTGTGTCTCAGTATTTATGAACATGATATCTCAGACAAGTTCAATAACCACCCAGTTACTCACAGTCAGTCTTTATTTATGACTGTTGAGTTACCTAAAGTTATAAAAATTGATAGTGTCCATTTAGATACTTAAGCATATTATCAATATTACAGTGTGACAGGAAAGGCCGTACCGGCGACAGTAACCATCAAAACAAATCAACACCCTTTACAATATTTACAAATTTATTTACATAAGATGATTATTAACAATGAATAGATATGCAAAAGAAAAAAAAACTGATTATAAGAAAGAAAAAAAAAGAAAGTTCAGTATCTCTAGATACAAAAGTTCTTAAATTCCATTCTAATCTGACGTGACACAGGTCTTTAATGTAATTGTGAACTTTAAGTAGCACAAACAAAACAGATTTCTAAATTCAGTCCCTTTAAACCGTGAATACGTTGATTCCGTGTTGGCTCCCTATGGTGGTAGGTGATTGCATCCCTGAGCTGACTTCAGAGGATAACAAAAATCATCGTCTTTGCGGTTTACGGCACAACCATGGGACGAAAGCTCTGCGCTGGGAATATCACATCCAGGCGAGTGAAGACAAGTGAACCTGGGGCATTGTACTTCCGGGTTATGACATCACCAGGAAAAATCGTCTGGCGGAAGAAGCTAAAATATATAACATATGGTAAGCACCATAGCAAAACAAATAAGTCAGGGCATAAAACTGCTCCTTTGGGTACACCATACCTCCGTAGGCTCCCATAAATAATACGTGCTACTTATACAAAACATATGTGCTACTAAGTTCAAACGTCACATGATTAAAGTACGTCACTTATTACTTCCATTATTACAAAGATTACTTACTTAAAGATTAAAGTTAAAGTATGAAAAAGATATGAAAAGTATATGATGAAACATTATAGATACGGACATGATAAACTGCAGCTATTATTTACAACTACAAATTAACAAAATTCAATATAAATCAAACGTTATATGATAGTTGGCATCCATATAATATCTAATGCCATACACTACAACGGACATTAATTAGATGTGCTATAGACTGGCACACAATTACAAATTACAATAATATATTACAAACATGGCACTAGACTTGCCATATAAATTTATACATAACAATACAATGCAGTAATGGCGTTCCATAATAACGAAATGTTTGACATAAGTTTTTGAAACAAAGTACTTTATAAATATCATGTTACAAATTTCAGTACAAATTTTACATCTTATATAAATGAAACATTTTAGATTCCTCTTTCCAAATAATTTACGAAAGCCTGAAAAATTTAATAAATCATCCTGACATACCGAAACTAGCTAAAATCACATGCCGAAAAGTAAATGTTACAGAATTCTGTAGAATGAACAAAAATTTACCAAATAAAAATCGTAATGCAAAAATCATACAAAAATCTAACAAATAAATTTCTTACCTCGATCGAGCATAAATTTCTAGCAAGAAAATAATTCAGACATAGATTCGTCTATAAAGTCGTAAGGTGGTGTGCGCAAGGCATATCTAGTCCAGTCTATTTAAAGGATAATGTCCCGCCAAATACTAAATTTCATGGGATTCACGGCTAAGCCGTGGACTCTTACTATTTCTATTTTCACGGGATTCACGATATAGCCGGGGAATCTAACTACTTTGGCGCGAATTTAAATTGACAATTTGAGGCCTATTATAGTGGTTTTGGGGATAAAAACATAAATTACTGAAGTTTATAAAATATCAACTTTCTTATTACTGAACAGAATTTAATGAAATTTACATGGAAATTTAAGTTATGAAATACAGAAAAACATGAGAGGTATTTCATGCGTGAAATCTGACATTTACCTCAATAACTCAAAAATTTACAAAAAGATGATGCAATACCTGCATTTACAATACAGATAAAATAAGGCCCGTATGTCAATTTGTGACATACAGCTACATCTGTATCTTGCATTCTTAGCTCCTGCAGTTTCCATATTTTAATTAATGTTTTATAAGAAACAGTACAAATCATCAATATGAATTGGACATGGGTGTTGGGACATTCATGTCATTCAAAGTTAGCATCAGTCTTGTTTAATCTTTGTAACTTCTGTGATACATGTAAATAACAAAATTTATCTTTTTAATTGTCTCCCTTTATTAGATTTTCTTCTTTTTATTTTCTCCTTTTTAGCTCACCTGAGCCAAAGGCTCATGGTGAGCTATTGTGACCGCTCAGTGTCTGTCGTGCGTCATGCGTCGTGCATCCTGTGTCATGGGTCTGTCAACATTTTCTAAAAAAATCTTCTTGAAAACCACTGGGCAGAATTACACCAAACTTCACAGGAATGATCCTTGGGTGGCCCCCTTTCAAATTGTTCAAAGAATTGAATTCCATGCAGAACTCTGGTTGCCATGGCAACCGAAAGGAAAAACTTTAAAAATCTTCTTGTCCAAAACCACAGGGCCTAGGGCTTTGATATATGGTGTGTAGCATCATCTAGTGGTCCTCTACCAAAAATGTTCAAATTATCCCCATAGGGTCAAATATAGCCCCACCCCGGGGGTCACATGGTTTATATAGGGAAAACTTTGAAAGTCTTCTTGTACAAAACCACATGGCCGAGGGCTTTGATATTTGGTATGTAGCATCATCTGGTGGTCCTCTACCACAATTATTCAAATTATCCCCCTATGGTCAAATATGGCCCCGCCCCAGGGGTCACATGGTTTATAAAGACTTATATAGGGAAAACTTTGAAAATCATCTTGTACAAAACCACATGGCCTAGAGCTTTGATATTTGGTATGTAGCATCATCTAGTGGTCCTCTACCAAGATTGTTCAAATTATCCCTAGGGGTCACTTGATTTTACATAGGAAAATCTTCAAAAATTTTCTAAAAATAAACCAGAAGGCCTAGAGCTTAGACATTTGACATGTAGCATTGCCTAGTGGACCTCTACAAAATTTGTTCAAATCATGACCCCTGTTATCAAAATTGACCCCGCCTCAGGGGTCACTTGATTTTACATAGGAAAATCTTTAAAAATGTTCTAAAATTAAACCAGAAGGCCTAGATCTTAGATATTTGACATGTAGCATTGCCTAGTAGACTTCTACAAAATTTATTCAAATCATGACCCCCGGGGTCAAATTGACCCTGCCTCATG
Organism: Mercenaria mercenaria; assembly: GCF_021730395.1. NCBI lineage: Eukaryota > Metazoa > Mollusca > Bivalvia > Venerida > Veneridae > Mercenaria > Mercenaria mercenaria. The sequence continues at coordinate 39,267,812 of NC_069362.1, forward strand.
GGGTTACTTGATTGTACATAGACAAATCTTTCAAAATTTTCTAAAAATAAACCAGAAGGCCTAGAGCTTAGATATTTGACATGTAGCATTGCCTAGTGGACCTCTACAAAATTTGTTCAAATCTTGACCCCCCCCTGGGTCAAATTGACCCAGCCCCAGGGGTAACTTGATTGTACATATGGAAATCTTCATAAATTAGCTGAAAATAAACCAGAAGGCTTAGATCTTAGATATTTGATATGTAACATTGCCTAGTAGACTTCTACAAACTTTGTTCAAATCATGACCCCAATGGTAAAATTGGCCCCACCCCAGGGGTTACTTGATTGTACATCGAAAAATTTTCCAAAAATTTCTAAAAATCATCAGTTTGACATTTGAAACATGTAGCTCATATTACTCAGGTGAGCGATCCAGGGTCATCATGACCCTCTTGTTTGTTTTTGGTTTCTAATATGTTATTCCCCATATTGGGACAAGCAAATGCATCAGGGAGCATCTTTCGGTTTTAACCAATTCCTTGTTATCCCCCGACGAAAGTCGGAGGGATATAGTTTTGGCGTTGTCCGTCCGTCCGTCCGTCTTTCCGTCCGTCCGTCCTTTCGTCTTTCCGTCCATCCGTCTTTCCGTCCATCCGTCCGTCCGGAGCCGTATCTAGGAAATGGTTGGGAATATTTATTTAAAACTTCATATACATGTTCACCACAATGAGTTCTTGCGGCCCGTCAAGTTTCAGTCAGATTGCCCAAGTAACACCAGAGTTATGGCCCTTAGAAGTTTCTAGTGTTAACTATATAGGGTTCTATAAATATGGCAATTTCTGCATCATAACTTTTGATATATTTGACCTAGAACTATGAAACTTAAACAGAATTTAGATTACCATAATGTGGTTGTGTACACACAATTTCATTTGGATTTATTTGTAAATTAAGAGTTATTGCCCTTTAATTGTATAAAAATCCACATATTTGTACATAACAAACTTACCATTTTGTAGAATTTCATTAAATTTCTTTCATTCTTTTCCATGAACATTTATTGTAAACATGTGAAGTTGTGTACCCACACCTGGTCACCCCCTTACCTTGATCACATCCCCCCCCCCCCCAAAAAAAAAAAAAAAAAAATTCCTTATTTTAGATTTTTTTCAAACAAACTTCATATACATTTTCACCACTATGAGGTTATGGGGCCCATCAAGTTTCAGACAGATTGCCCAAGTAACACCAGGGTTATGGCCCTTAGAAGTTTCTAGTGTTAACTATATAGGGTACTATAGATCTATAGATATGCCAATTTCTGCATCATAACTTTTGATATATTTGACCTAGAACTATGAAACTTTAACAGAATTTAGAGCACTATAATGTGGTTGTGCACAGACAATTTTGTACGGATTTCTTTTTGTAACTTCAGAGTTATTGCCCTTTAATTGTCTAAAAATCCACATATTTGTACATAACAAACTTACCATTTGGCAGAATTTCATTAAATTTCTTTCATTCTTTTCTGTGAACATTTATTATAAACATGTGAAGTTGCGCACCCACACCTGGTCACCCACTTGCCTTGGTCACACCCCCTCCCCCTCCCAACACCACTCCCCCCCCTCTCCCCAATTTTTTTTTTTTCATTTCTTATTTTAGATTTTTTTCAAACCTTCCAAGTTGTACTATTCCCACACCTCACTTCTCCACCCAGTCATGCCCACCACTGATCATGCATCCTCTCCCCCCCCCCCCCCCCCCCTCACTCCAACTTCACCCTTTTACCTTTTTTTTTTCTTTTTTCATTTTTAATTTTCAATCAATATTTATAATCAGCATGTGAAATTTTCTTTCCTCTCCCGTTCCCCTGCACCCCCACCCCCTAAAAAAATAAATATATACATATATCTATATATAGATATATATATTTCCATTCCTTTTTTTTTTTTAAATGTTCAAACCTTCAACATGTTAAGTTGTGACTGCACAAACCTTGCCCTCAGCCATGTTCAAGATATCTTATCTGTGTTCTCTTAAGGACATCTGATCTTTTAAGTTCAAATGTACATGTAAAACAGCAACACCTGGTGCCAAACCACTCAAAGACAATATTTCATTCCAGTTAAACTTCAAGCTCACATTTCAATTAACTGCATTTAATTTTAAAAGCTAAGCTTATTACAGTAAGCATATCCCATTCAAAATAAATTCTTTAGTCCGGATCAAAGTATCATACATTTATTGTGTACTCTTTAATTAAACCATTGTTTTCTGTTAAATTGATTTTGACTAATGAAATTATTTGCTTCTTATTAACATCCTTAACTTTTTGCCGGATATATCTTTTTGCCATTCCTCACCACAAACCCTTTCGGCGGGGGATACCAATTCATCGAATTTGCTTGTTGATATCTAATATCAGTTGCTACCTTGATATGACATTTTTATGTTCATCTAGAGGCATTCCCCTTGTTAGCCTCTGTTCTTGTTTGTATGCTGAGTGGAAGCAACTCTGACCTTCAATAAATTGTTTCAAAATAATACTCTTCATTCCAGATTTATTCCCTGTGTTCACAACTGCTGCTTAACTGGCTGCCATTATTGTGTACAGATGAGAATGCAATGCCTTTCACTGTAGTTTTAGCTCAGACAATACAGTGCCACCTAAGTGCACTTCAGTGGGAACTAAGGGACACAACTCTTGAGCTCCTCAGCAGAATTATAGAACAATATAAAGGTAATTATGTTAAAATGCATAATCTTTTATCATGATCTGCTTTTTCTTTTTAACAACTAAACGCTGATGCATGTAATGTGTTAGATAGTATCAGCTCAGATTAAGCTATTAGAATTAGTTATGTATTCTGATTATTTCAAAATATAAAAAAAAACATATGTATAAAATATTACAAATTGTTTAAAGATCTTTGTCAGTATTTTTAGGTTTACTTCTTTTCTACATGGTGATTGTAAAAATATATATTTTGATTCTCAAAGCAAGCCTAATGAGTACTTTCAACATATCAATGTTTCAGTGTCTTTATTAATTGCTATTACTTTCTTTCCTCGTTTAGACAACACATCTGTAACAAAGTGGATCATTGAACATAGACTACATGTACAGATATGGCAGTGTGTGAAAGATGGAGAGAGTTATGTTAGAGCATCAGCAATTTCTGCCTTATACCAGCTTTGTCTATGTCCACAACTTTTGTCTGCACTCACCAAGTCTGGTCTAGTTAGTGATGAGGTAATGGTATAGCAACAAAAAAAACTGTGAAAACTTCTAGAAAGCCTACCCTAAATGGTTATTTCATAGTCTGGCTTTCACTGAGGGTTTCTTCAGGAACTCTTCCTTGAATGAAAAACTATATCTTATACGATTATTTTTCAAGATCAAACAGACATGATCTTTAAGAATATTTGTTGATTAAAAAGGTAACTTTTTATTAAGGTAAGATTAATATAGGTGTTACTGAATTATAAACAAAATATGTAACACCAGGATAGTAAACAAATACCTTTGTTTCAGATTTTTTAATTATTTTTCAGGCTGATGTTATTGAGGCTATAACAGACATTGTTGAAAATGATACTGAAGCCTTTGCTAGAAGATCAGCTGTAACTTTCCTTCTGAAGGTGTTCAAGGTCAAGGTCAGTTCAAAGGTCAGGGCCACTTCAGATGTTCAGGACAGTTCAGATGGTATACTTGATAATGTGATAGCAACCATTGTTAAAGCAACAAGGGACTTTGACTGGGAAGTGAAACTTATTGCTTTAGATGTTGTAAGCTTTGTTATACAGCAGGAATTATCACAGTGGTCTAAAATTCTGGGAATGCCAGATTATGCAAAGGATCTGTATAACATTAAATCAGCTGATAAAAGCGAGCCTGGGAAAGACATGAGTCATGTAATTGATGGATTATGTAGGAACGAAATAGTGAGTGTATTAATTGATGCACTGGATGATTATGATGAGAAAGTATGTGAGAAAGCTTTCAAAGTTTTCTCAGATTTACAGTCTCTTGTGAAAACAATTACAGACCCATTTGAAAATGAGGACAATGATTTAATTGATACATGTGGAATGAAGAAAAGAAAGTTGGATGATATGTATAGGACAGGAACCACAGATACAAAACAAGATAATGACACAAACAGACTACTGTCTCTTGAATTTAGAACAGATAATTTTGAGAAGGGCGTTAAAAATTTCAGACACCTAGCTGAAGTATCCTCTGTTGCAAATAATAGGAATGAAATATTGGGTGAAAATACTACTAAGAAGAATGACAATATACGTAAGATTTTAGATTTTGATTTGTCTGTATACAAATCAAGAATTGAACAGGTGAATGATGGAGCTGCTAAACTTCTAAGTTTGGTTGAGGATATTTTAACAGCTGCAGATAAAGAGGACGATGAAAATGCTGTAGATTGTTATTAAGAGAATAAAATGAGCTGCGCCATGAGAAAACCAACATATTGGCTTTTCGACCAGCATGGATCCAGACCAGCCTGCGCATCCTCGCTGTCTGGTCAGGATCCATGCTTTTAACTAACGGTTTCTCTAATTGCAATAGACTTTGAAAGCGAACAGTATGGATCCTGACCAGTCTTCATGGATGAGCAGGCTGGTCTGGATACATGCTGGTTGCAAAGCCACTATGTTGGTTTTCTCATGGTGCGGCTCAAATTGTCAATCAAAGTCTTCTGATATTATGCCCTCTGTCACAGAGTGGTTTAGGCCACTTACATCGAATCACTTGACCCTTACTGTTTCAAAACCTTGCTTTGGGTGTAGAAGTCTTAGTGTGAAGAAGCTGGCTAATGGAAGGTTTGTGGTTCTGTCTGAAACAATGCCTAGAGGAGTATCTCTGGGTTTTCCTCTACCATCAGAAACTAGAAAAGTCGCCATATGGCCTAAATAGTGTTTGTGAATCTTAAACCTAAGAACAGAAAACCTCTAAAAATTTGGTAAGCCCCATGATGTTAACAGTATATGGATATATAGAATGAATTAAAAGGAGTTGTAAACTGTGATGCTGAAGTGATAAGCTTGTATATTAGATATAGCAAGTCTATCTATCTATCTGCCGTTTGAGGTTAATGAAGTCATGAGGTTAACTTGTCAAAATATTTTAGTTTATGCTTATTGTAAAATAATCAGAATGTTTCAGCATAGACTTGATTTATTGATGTCTTTGCATTATAATTTTGAATTATTATTATTTTCTAAAAATAAGTACTGCACAGAACTCGTTAAACCACCTTTTCTTTTCAGTTTTTGACTGTTAAATTAAGTCCCTTAAAGTTTGTAAATTTCAAAATGTTGAAAAAAATTTGGATGCCTACCACCAACACGGGAAAACTGATTAAACAGTTGTCCCTTTAATTCTACTGAACCTGCAATAGACAAGTCCCTTTGACACTACTTTATATATGCTGGAAAACTGAATGATTATATGAGGTCTGTGCCTTAATAATACTTTACAACACAAGATAACTGAACAAACAAGAGGCATGTTCCTCTGATGATACTTTATATACACAAAAAATAAACTTTGATGATACTTTATATACAGGAGTCTGAACCAAAATTATATTATACAGGAAAACTAGAGTGGTCTGTTCTGTTAATACTACTTTATATTATACAGGAAAACTAGAGTGGTCTGTTCTGTTAATGCTACTTTATATATACAGGAAAACTAGAGTGGTCTGTTCTGTTAATGCTACTTTATATAATACAGGAAATGTCCTTTAATAAAACCCGTACAGGAAAACTGAACAGACAATATATGCACAGGAAAAGTTAACAAACAAGATACATGCTTTTTATATACACAGGAAGAGAAGTTTTGCTTTAATGGTACCTTAACTAAACAAACAAGTAGCCTGTTCCTTTATAGCTACTTCATATATCTAAGAGACCTTTACAACATGCAGCGCGTCGCTAGTATGTGCATCCTTGTTAGTCAAGGAGGGTACTGTAAATTTCGAAACCACTATCATGATGAAAACACGAAACTAATGTATGATGTTGAAAGGTTGAAATACCGAAACTTTGGCGGTGAAAAGTCGAAATTAGATAATACTTTCATCATCGTACTTTCAACTTTTCACCATCGTTGTAGTTGTTTCAACTTTTTTTACATCGTGGTTTCGTCGTTTCAACTTTTCACCATCGTAATTATGTCTCCCACCACACAGTGGTGTGGGAGACATATTAATTTACTCCAGTCTGTGTGTGGGTGTGTCTGTCACAAAGCTTGTCCGCACTCTAAGTCGACCATTTCTCATCTGATTTTCACCAAACTTGAACAAAATGTGTTTGACCATAAGACCTCGGCCAAGTTCGATAACTAGCCAAATCGGTCCAGGCGTCTTGGAGTTATGTCCCTTGAATTACCAAAAATCGGTCTTCTTACTCTTGTCCGCACTCTAATTCGAATATTTCTCATCCAATCTTCACCAAACTTGAACAAAATGTGTTTGACCATAAGACCTCAGCCAAGTTCGATAACTAGCCAAATCGGTCCAGGCATTTTAGAGTTACGGCCCTTGAGTTATCGAAAAATTGGCCTTTTTACTCATGTCCGCACTCTTAATCAAACATTTCTCATCCGATCTTCACCAAACTTGAACAAAATGTGTTTGACCATGAGATCTCAGCCAAGTTCGATAACTAGCCAAATCGGTCAAGGCATTTTGGAGTTACGGCCCTTGAATTACCGAAAAATCGGCCTTTTTACTCTTGTCCGCACTCTAAGTCGAACATTTCTCATCCGATCTTCACCAAACTTGAACAAAATGTGTTTGACCATGAGACATCGGCCAAGTTCGATAACTAGCCAAATCGGTCCAGGCATTTTAGAGTTACGGCCCTTGAATTACCGGAAAAATTCGTCTGTTTACTCTTGTCTGCTCTCTAAATCGAACATTTCTCATCCGATCTTCACCATACTTGAACAAAATGTGTTTGGCCATAAGACCTTACCCAAGTTCGATAACTAGCCAAATCCGCCCAGGCACTTTTGATTTATGGCCCTTGAATTACTGATTGGATCCACTCATCCAGACCATCTAAAACATCTAGAGAAACTAACATTTTTCATAGGGGCAGTTGTGGGAGACATGCGCTTTTCTCAAAAGCATCTCTAGTTTCGTTATTGTTTTTTTTTCAACGTCATAGTATCATACTGACGGGACATCATAAATAAATAATTAACCTGAGGAACTTTCGAGAAGCACTAATGAATTTTACACACAAAACGATAAAACCTGCTGTTAAAATTAGGACACTTGTCTTAATTTGATTCATATCTTATCAAATGTGAAGGACAATTGATGTCTGCCCTCACGACCATGTTAATTAAAATAAATTTCAAATACATTTACCTATTTTTTTTTCTTTACTTACGCTTAAGAATTTTTCTAGATGAATAGCGACATGATGTTTAAACCGAAAATAAAACAACTGAAATCTGCGAACTAGACTTGTGAAAACTTGTTGAATACTCGTTGGTGCTAGTTTGGGGGACTGGGAATGGGAAGTTGGCTGTAGAATGCCTCAAAAACCTTAAACTTACAGGCAAATATACACACGTAATTAGCTTTTTTTATTTACGTCAAATCGGATTTTAAGGCAAAATATCTCGGACAGGGTTTGGAATATTTAAATAAAACATGGTAGAACTGATGACTTGCTTTAGGGAAATGCCATCCTGCTAGTTTCAATCAGATTGTATGAGTAAAACGAGATTTATGGCTTCTCGTGTATGTATTCATATTACATATAAAATCATAGTGTTTTATTTCGATTTACTGCCAGTCCGGAGTAATATCTTTTCCGCGGCCGTAACGTAATAAAACGTATAGCGTACAATGGCCCTTTCACGCTTCCGAAGAATCAACACTTATTACATGAAATTCATTTTGAAAATATTTCTGAAATGTCTAGGTCTTTAGCTCTCAAATACGAAAATATCTGACATCTGAGGCGTATACTGACACTTAGACAACATCAAAAAGGACCTTTTGAACTATTGGACGAAGTTCTAATAATCTCCATATACCCTTGCTCCGTTACGGACCCCTGTCGGATCTGAGTTTACTCCGAGTGCAAATATCTTTTCATTAAAAAGCTGACATGTCGTGCTAAAGCGCCAAGGTATTATTAATTCGTTCGAAAGTGCTGAAAAGTGACTCCTCATTAGCACATACATATGCCTGGCAATTTTATATAGAAATCTGCTGGCCGTCGAAAGGATATCTTGAAGCATGATTTGAAAGATTCCAATAAAACAATGCAGAAATGTTAACATCTACAGGGAAATGCGGCCCTACAAGTTTCAGTCGGATCACTTCAGGAAGACAAGATTTGTAACATTTATAACCCTTTGTACTTTTATAGTGTTTTTTTTCGTCTTTAGTCATAAGTAGTAAGGGCTTGATTTAGGTGTATCAAGGAAAGAATTTGTTTGAGAACGAATACCTGACGACTGACCCCCATACTACTGTCATATCTCTATAGATGCAGTTAGAAGGATTAAAAAAAGACAGAAATGCTTGCAAGATCTATGGCCCTGGGTGGCTGTATATGTAATATAATACGGCATAAATGGTATTTTATTCAATTTTCTGTATGTTCCGAGTCGTATTTCAGACACGTTTCGAAGGATTTCAATCAAACATTGTAGAAATGTTAACTGCTATATGGAACTGCGGCTGTGCAAGTTTCAGTGAGACTGCTTGACAAGATCTATGTCCATTTGCTCTTAGAGATGTACTTGGAACATTTGATACTGTAGTCTGAACTACGAGTATTTAAACACCATCAAATCATATGCCCCAAAAGCTTCAGATTTGGTATTTACTGGGGTACTAATACCAATCTTTAGAAAAATATTTAAATATATAAAGAAACCAAGTTTCATTTTGTCATATCGACAACAGTTACTGTGTCCAAACGGAAAGGAAAAGTATTTTAATTACTGTTGTCGAGAAATCCGATTAAAAAAAGCTGGATCACCATGCAGGTAACATTTCACTTGTTATATAACCATGATCATTGTGTTTTTCTTTTGTCGGTCAGAAATGCAATTAGAACAGACTACCGTGTAAACTAGAGATAGACCCTAACATTTTCATTGATAGAAATACATTAAATAAAGTCTAGAAATTGATTTCCAAGTCCTTGAAATTAACAAAAATGATTTCACAAATGTGCAGTGTATGATAGTTTTGCTAATATCAATAACAGAAATTTTAATATTTAATTCAAAGTTGTGATCCGCAAAGAATGTCAGCTCTTGCCTTGGGCTAGTACTTTAAAGCAGAGATATTTATTAGTTTACTTCCCTTGCAATTACACAATAGAGTAGAAAACGAAAACGGTTTAAAACACAATAATATACATTTTTGCACAACAAAATCGTTTAGGATTTATTAATACGTGTTTGATTTAACCCTGAACCACTGGTTCCTATGATTTTGTCAACTTACTTATGGTAAAAAATAACTTTTAACAAGCCGATAATAAAATGAAATACCAGTAAGTATTTTATAGTGCAGATAATACAGTTTTGCTTGCATCGAAATGTCACAATAGAAGCACTTTTGTAATACAGAACACCTGGTAGGATTAGTAAAGGTGCAATTATATTGATCTCTTTTTCCTATGCCTATGTAAACTAATTTTCACATCGCTTTCACATGAAGTAAGCTGCTAACTAGGAGGTTGTCAATGTATTACCTAACTCTTATCACGGTTTTACCTATATATAAGCCTTCTGCCCTTTTGAAACGTGTGTATGTGATCTCTAAATCAACAATAATATTTACTTTATCCCTGATATTGCTGGAATGAGAGCGATTTCAACGATTGGTATCCAAGTACCTAAGTAATGGTTGTTGCAATCAAGTAGGACATAAACAATTTCGCATTTGAAATTGTCTTTAAAATTTACGGCAATGCACTTATTTCTATTTTTTTTATAATGCAGACGTGAAGTAATAATGATAACACTGATATTCATTGCGTGAAAATAGTTTAAAACATTGATCAAACCTGTTAATCACAGTCAAGGCAGAACTGAAAAATTGGATCAGCTGAATTCTGTAACTTTATCTGAATCGGAGTTCCTGCTCATACCAAAATTGTATACAAACGAAGCATCTTTGATACCAAATGTTATTTGCACCCGTAGTTATTATCAATTATTATTGTTTGATTCAAACAGAGTGCAACAAGTTTTTTTTCATTTTTAAAAAAATGCATTTTTCTAAATGCTGAATGTATACTTAAAGAACCGCTTTCCCCCTTTAAAGTTCTATAAGGCTTTTAATTTAGAAATAGATAAAGCTACTGTCCAAATGTATTGGATAATATTACTACTTTCATTATTACACATGTACATTTCAGTTAATGTCTATTATTGAATAAATGAATTAAACAGCAGCACCAAGTCGTGACATTTAATTTTAAATGTCTTCTGTACTGGATGTTTTCCATGAATACGTCACACGACGATATTCTATGAAACGGTCAGTTACAATTTTTAAAAGTCCTAAAAACGAAATTATCTCTAAAAGCGTTATTCAATATTGTCAAGAATAGGACAAATCCCCAGAAAGCGGACAATGTTTTTGTTTTTTGTTTTATTTATTTATTTATTATTATTATTATTATTTTATAAAAAAACTATTGAAATATAGATTCAAATCATTGAAGTTCTTAATCATTACAATTTTAGATGTATCATGATTTTTAAAAAGAAAAACAAAGGACCCTTGCAGGTTTGTCTTGGATCACGGCTATGCCTTTAAGTCTGTAAGTAGTCGGTCGTGGATTCAACATGAAACAAAGTTAACAAATGTAATGTGAACTCTCACATACAGAACTTTTCCGGTAGTTAGATCATTCTGACTATATTTTAGGCCGGCAAGAATTAATGGTTTGGTTGGTTAGGGATGAAAGTGGACAATTCTGAAATACCAAACTACCAGTGAAAACGAAAAAAATAGTAATTTTAAATCAAAACTGCCCAATTTCTGATTGAAAATGATTAGCCTTAATTGCATCCACCTATTTTCCAAATAAAAGCAGTGACCAGTACGTTTCACATTCCATTTTAATACAGATACATTAAAATTGCAAAAAAATAAATATGACCAGTAATCAAAACGGAAGACTCGTGAAAAAATACTTCGGCAAATAGTGACAAAGTTAGTTAGCAATGCTCAAAATCACGTACTTTCGAGATAAAAGCTATTAATTTTGCGCGGTTATTGACACGTAACGTCATGACGTGTACAACGCTATTTTTTGACGCAACAAAGTTTTGTAACGTTTCTTGGGTAATTTATTCATTATTTCGGCATCATTTAACCATTTAGCATCGAATCGGAGACAGGTTTATGTAACTGTCTGCAAACACAGATAGTTTATATTCTCACTTTCAGTCTTACATGCGCACATTCAGATTTTATGGTAGATCTTTATTACTTCCTTAGTCAGTAATTACGAAAATTTAAATTATAACATTTTGTCAAGTAAATTTGTAAAATAAATCTTTTTTACATCACAGAAAAAGCTACGAATGGTTTACGAAAACCAACTATTTTGGCCTATTAATCAGCCCCGGTTGTCAGGCATTTTAAAAGTATACATTTGTTTTTATCTGCATACGTTATAGTGAAGTGAGCGACTGACTGAAATAATGCAAATGTTTAATTGAATTAGTTTCCAAGTTCTTAACAGGTTAAAGAATTGTAAAAATGGATACTACAGAGCGGCCGAAGGAGCAGACGACACTGCAGAAAGTGATAAAAACCATCCTTCTCGTGGTTGTCTGGTCATGCATTGTGAGTATAAAACAAGTTCGTAAAAATCTTGCTTGAAAATATAAACATACATTTATCATACTTTCATTTGGTCACTGATGTCTTACATCCATGTTCGTGAATTAATTCTTTGCGGGGTTTGTTTTTTCCAGAATAATGTAAGCCCATGTCTGCAAAACATATATAAACTTCACATATGCCAAGTTTCGTTCACTCTGATAACAGAAAGCGTTGCTATGGCATTTTAATTTTGTACTTTTCTCATCAATACACATTCATTTTAGGGTATGTGTTTGGAAATCACTGGCCCGACATTAATCGACCTGAAGATTCGGATAAAAACGGATTATGAATCGATTTCTAGCGCCATATCTGGACGCAGTGCTGGGTTTTTTATAGGGTCGGCGCTTGGAGGTGTGCTTGTGGATAGGCTTGGCCTCTACTGTGACCTTATGGTAGCAATCTGCTTGGATTTAATGGCGGTTTCTGCAGCTTCCGTTCCCTGGGTACCAATGACAGAGCTAATATTCTTCGTTAGCCTTTGTGCCGGAACGTTTGAAGGTGTTATAAATATCGGTAAGTCATCTCATATCTATTTGAAGTCTATATATCCTTAAAAGGTGAAAAAAAAAACAACATTGAACACCTGGGTCAATGTCAACAAAACATATTCTGACCCCTTCTCTTTAGTTCAAGTTTTGTAAAATCTTTGTAGCCTAATTGAAACTAAAGTCGTATGCGTTCAATCCATCCGTATATATATTGTTTTAATAAGATACTGACTAAAGTCGTATACTGCAGCTGTACCAAGTCAGAATTTCAGTATGGGTTAGAAAAGGTAAGGTTTAGATACAGTTTACATTAAACGCCTTTTCATTCGAAGTTTGTACAATACTAACAGATTTTTTTTTTCAATTTATCGGCTTTGAACTACATACTCCTTGCGGATATATTGCAATTCTTATACTCAGCTGATTGTGATCTTTACATTTACAGCTGGCCAGAAACTTATCATTAACATGTGGAAAGAGAATTCAGCGTCGCCATTACACATCCTGCATGGCGGATTCGGCATTGGATCTTTCATCATACCATTAATCGCAAACCCTTTCCTTGCCAAACCTGCTCCAGACGACAAGAACGATACCTTCGGAAATGTATCGTGTGATTCTCAGTGCGAGGTAAACTTTACGACGACACCGGGACCAACCACAACAACAGAGAAAAGGTATTTGGCGGACACTTCTAGAATTGAATACGCATATGGTATTGCAGGTTTAATAGCAGTCGTAGTTTCATTAGTGTTTTACACTTACCACTTTTTCGGCAAAAAGGAACGACAAATTATAAGGAAAAGCATGGAAAACGGAACAGGGAATGACAAATCAGACACTAGAACTTTGACGTTCAAAGAAATGTTCAATCCAGCCACGTGTGCAGCCGGTCGGTTTTTGTACGGGGTAGAAATTTTTGTTCTTGTGTTTCTGTTTTTCATGCAAGCCGTTGGAGGAGAAAGGGTCGGGGGCAAATTCATACGCGCGTTTTCTATTGACTACCACCACTTTTCGAGTGATGATGGCTCGTATATCAACACTGTGTTCTGGATTGCATTTTCCTGTGGCAGGGTTGGTGCCTTCGTCGCGGCAAAATGGATTCCAATCAGAATATTGATCTTGATTGAGACAGGTGGCTGCCTTGCCTCATCTATAGCATTAGTCTTTTTGGGAACTTCTGGACCATTAGCTTTATGGGTAATAATGCCTATTTTAGCTGTTTTCATTGCGCCACTTTTCCCATCTGGAATAGGTTGGGCTAATTTCCATATAGAAGTCACTGGTATTGCCATAACAGTATTTTTACTTGGTGGCTCCATTGGGGGTTTAATTTACATGAAGTTAATAGGGTTTTTGTATGACAGCTACGGTCCGAAAATGTTCCTATACACTCTGCTTGGATACGGAATCGCTGTTTTTGTTCTTGCTGTTTTAATGGATGTAGTAGGTGCCCAACATGGAAGCAGATTTGACAAGAACAACACATTGGACAACAAAGAAGTAGAAATAAAAGAAGTATGGTCGACAGATACAGCGGAAAACGATCATAAATTGAATGGTTCTACATTGGACAATGGTTACGAAAAGATTGCAGTGGACAACTATTCCAGTTATAATTCATATGAAACATTTACAACAAAGCAAAAGGAAAATGAGAACTTTCCTGTGAGTGAAAGACTGTGATGTTTACATGCTATAAACAACAGAAAAACAACAACGGATTTACGCATGATTTCAATGTAATGTTACCAAATGTGCATTTTATATATAGGTATTTGGGATGGCAACGGTTAACTGGTTAACCGAGTACTCGCTCGGTGTTCCGAGTATAGAAATAGTACCGACTAACCTCTTGGGTGTTGTTTTGCCCATTCTTGCATAAAAACTACTTTTTTTCACTGCCCCAACATTGTTCGTACTCGTTTCTTCCCTTGTTTACTCCCATTTTAGAACTCTGCGTCAATTCAGATTGTGTAGACAACCGTGAATGTTAAAGAATCGCGTGTTTCCCTGTGCGATTCTTTGTTTTTAGGTATCATATTTATGATTTTGGTAAGTATCAGTCAGTATGTTTTTATCAAATTTCTCGAAAAATTTATATAAACAGCTTGGAAACTTGTCACTACGTTACTCCAACTGCGTGTCCGTACTCAATATAACTCGAATGTAAAGTTATTATTCTTGAAACTGTGATCGAGTCCACCAAATTGTGAAATGATATGAACAATTATTGGTAATTTTATGTTTGTAATAATGAGAGATAAAAAATCGCTTAAAAACCTTCAGGATGTGCTTTTGATAGTGTTTTTATTTCCGGGCCCTGGATACGGATATTTTAAACATGTTTACCGTTTCCAAGAACAACAGGAATGGTAAATAAAAAATATACCGCACTCGTCAAGTCATCACATATGAAAACAATACATAAATCGTCGTGAAATATATTTTTATGCAAGAATAGCGACAATACACGTTTGTTTTGTGTATTAACGTCTGCAGAAGCCCTTGGGATATGTTTGTGACCTGGGTGTTGTTTTGTCCATTATCACTATAGACAGAAATTTATTAGCACAGTGACTTCAAAACTGTATAAATATATTCATGGGTGAAATTAGTCGATTTCTTTGTAATTTCTTTAGACTAACCTTAAGATTTTAGAAGAAGACGAAAGTGTGTATCAGAGTAGTGTTTGTCGGAAAAGGGTTTTAGAATTATTCGGATTTATAAAGGATTGTCGATGAATAATATTGTCCAGGCCGATAGATTTAGTAAACGGGTGTTCATTTCTGAATCAAGTTACGGTCATTCCTATAAAATTTAACCAGACAAGTATTTGATTACACCACAGACTTCGGCAAACTAACAAAGCCAGTATGAAATTACCTAATTAATAACAATTCCATACTACCATCTCAGAAATGCTGGAATACCTGGATGCTTTGTCTGTCATATGAATCGTGGTAATTTACAGGAATAACAGAACATGACAAGAGAGTACGACTAATTGTAGACCGACATTTAAAATATAACTTTATGGTAAAATTCTTGATCAAGAAATAACTCGTATAATGATTACATAATCCTTATTCTGCTAAATTTCTAAAATGGACTGGTTCATCTTTCAATTTGGGCAGTACCATTTATTATTCATAGGGGTGTTCACTGAAGATTTACTGACTGATAGCAAATAGTGCAGACATGATTAGCCTGCACGGATGTGCAGGCTGATCTTGGTCTCACTGGTCGCAAAGTCAGAATCACTTGCTACAAGCAAACAGGCTAAAGGTTAAAAATGATGTCTGTTTGAAATCAAATCAGACCAAAAAGTGATTTATCTAGACGTGTATTATATATTTTGAAACCTTACCTAAAAAGAAATCTTTCTAAGTGACCTAGATGGAATGAAAAAGATTCTGCCTTTGCGACCAGTGTAGATCATGATCAACCTGGACATCCATGTAGTCTGATCATGATCTGCACTGATCGCCATTCAGTCGGTATCGTTTTGGTAAGCAACCCTTTTAACAGTTAATGATACTGTCCAAACTGAAAGATGGACAAGTTTATTTAAGAAATTAAGCAGGGTAAGGGTAAAACTGCTGCCTTTGGTTATAGAGAATGTTTGAACTGAAGAGTAAATGTCTTTTTACTGAGTAGTTTTCCGCTTTACGCGCTATTCTTGCATAAAAAAACTACTTTTTTCACTGGATCCGCCCATGTATTAACGGGAAAAAAAATCGTGTGCAAACAAAGTAATTCACGTGCTATTAATACCCAATTTTTATTTTTGAAATGCTTTCCCAGGGATGTATATGTATTTCTGCGCAGACTGACATCTGGTATCTGCGTCTTGTTTCTTTCATAAAAACCTCTTTTTGAAGCATTAAAGATGCAATCTAAATCATAGAATGTTTTACTGTATCAGTAACTAACGCCAAATGCGCTGCCCCCAACAATGTTCGTACTCGTTTCTTCCCTTTTTACTCCCCTTTTAGAACTCGGCGTCAATTCAGATTTTGTAGACAACCGTGAATGTTAAAGAATCGCATGTTTACTGTGCGATTCTTTGTTTTTAGGAATCATATTTATGATATTGGTAAGTATCAGTCGGTATGTTTTTATCTAATTTCTCGAAGAATTTATATAAACAGCTTGGAAACTTGACACTGCGTTGGTACTCATCCGTACTCCAACTGCGTGTCCGTACTCAATATAACTCGAATGTAAAGTTATCATCTTGAAAATGTGATCGAGTCCACCAAATTGTGAAATGATCTGAACAATTATTGGTAATTTTTTGTGTTTGTAATAAAAAGAGATAAAAAAAATCGCTTAAAAACCTTCAGGATGTGCATTTGATAGTGTTGTTTACTTCTGGGCCCTGGATACGGATATTTTAAACATGTTTACCGTTTACAAGAACAACAAGAATGGTAAATAAAAAATGTACCGGAATCGTCAAGTCATCACATATGAAAACAATACATTAACTCGTCTTGTACTGTTTTTTTATGCAAGAATAGCGACAATACACGTTTGTTTTGTGTATTAACGTATGCTGAAGCGCTTGGGATATGTTTGTGACCTCGACCTTCGGTCTCGGTCACAAACAATCCCGCGGGCTTCTGCAGACGTTAATACACACAAAAAAAAAACGTGTATTATCCCTACATTGACACAGCTTTATACATATGCGCGTTTCATGGTTTTAGGCGTAAACGAATGAATGATTCAAAATGAAAGGACGTTGACGTGATCAGATAACGCCACGGATGTTCACGCAAACTACCTGAAAATTTATGTAGGGATAATACACGATTTTTTTGTGTATTAACGTCTGCAGAAGCCTGCCTGGGATTCTTGCATAAAAAATATTTCACGACAATTTATGCATTGTTTTCATATGTGATGACTTGACGAATCCGGTACATTTTTTATTTACCATTCCTGATGTTCTTGGAAACGGTAAACATGTTTTAAATATCCGTATCCAGGACCCGGAAATAAAAAAACACTATCAAAAGCACATCCTGAAGGTTTTTAAGCGATTTTTTTATCTCTCATTATTACAAACATAAAATTACCAATAATTGTTCATATCATTTCACAGTTTGGTGGACTCGATCACAATTTCAAGAGTAATAATTTTGCATTCGAGTTATATTGAGTACGGACACGCAGTTGGAGTACGGATGAGTACGAACGTAGTGTCAAGTTTCCAAGCTGTTTATATAATTTTTCGAGAAATTAGATAAAAACATACCGACTGATACTTACCAAAATCATAAATATGATACATAAAAACAAAGAATTGCACAGGTAAACACGCGATTTTTTAACGTTCACGGTTGTCTACAAAATCTGAATTGACGCAGAGTTCTAAAAGGGGAATAAACAAGGGAAGAAACGAGTACGAACAATGTTGGGGGCAGCGCATTTGGCGTTAGTTACTGATACAATAAAACATTCTATGGTTTAGATTGCATCTTTAATGCTTCAAAAAGAGGTTTTTATGAAAGAAACAAGACGCAGATACCAGATGTCAATCTGCGCAGAATTACATATACGTCCCTGGGAAAGCATTTCAAAAATAAAAATTGGGTATTAACAGCACGTGAATTGCCTTGTTTGCACACGATTGTTCTCCCGTTAATACATGGGCGGATCCAGTTAATGTCCATTCTTGCACAACCCTATACATCTCCCTGTTAAACAAAGGAGATCGAAACTGTGGGTTATTATGCAACACATGTACAGTTTGCATGTGACAGTTAACACTTTATAGCGTCAAACGTCATGTCGGTGTGCTGGACAAGTCAAACACACCAAACAAAAAGGTATCTGGTGATTATCTTCAAAGATGTATATGATAAGTACAGGTTAATATATGGGAGAGCGGTGCCTTTGAGTGATAATGGCCCTGGCAATGTGATAATAGGGCCATTATCACTCAAAGGCACCGCGCTCCCATGTATTTACCTGTTTATTACATGTTTACCTTTAATATAGTAAAAAAAGTTAAGTGTGTAATTTTTATGGGTAGATATACTGGGATCTACTTGCATAATAATTTGCAGCTTTTCAGTTTCTATATTATATGTATAAGAGACTATATAGGCCTACTCTGTACTGTATAAAATCAAATGCCTTGATAGTTGTACTATTTCGCTATTAGCATAATTTAGGGTTAGAAAAAGTTATATCACGAGGAATATACGACATTACGCTGAAGATAATTTTAAAACTAAAATATTCGCTGTTTTGCCTCCATGGAACGTAATGACGTCATTTCTGTTTACGGACGTTAATTTCCCGCGCTAGTGCCAGCAGTGTGTACATACCACATGGGTTGTGACGTCATTTTCGGGTATTACGGCAAGAAAATTAATAAACAAATCCGTCGATTCAGAACTTAAGAACACCGTAAGTATTTCATTTTTTCACCGATTTGAATAATTCTTTTACGAGGCTCAAGCCAAGATAGTGGGCTATAAACACAAGGCAATGCTTTACTGAAATTTTAAGCAGTTTTTGCAAAGGTCCGTTCCAACCATGCAATTCGGCAAATTCTTGGAGGGTAATACGGCAAGAAAATCCCCTGTTTTACAAAATAGTGTAAAGAAATTTGCTGTGATGGGCGTATATTGTGACATTCTGGTACTCTTGTTGATATCTAATTTCAGTTACTACCTGGCTTTTTAAAAAATGACATTTTTATTTTCATCGAGGCATTCACCTTTAACACTTCTCTTCTGGTTTGTTTGCTGAGTGGAAGCAACTCTGATCTTCAATAAATTGTTTCAAAATAATGCTCTTTATTCCAGATTTATTCCCTGTGTTCACAACTACTGCTTATCTGACTGCCATCTTTGTTTACAGATGAAAATGCAATGCCTTTCACTGTAGTTTTAGCTCAGACAGTGCAGTGCCACCTAAGTGCACTACAGTGGGAACTAAGGGACACAACTCTTGAGCTCCTCAGCAGAATTATAGAACAATATAAAGGTAATTATGTTAAAATGCATTATTTTTTATCATGATCTGCTCTTTCTTTTTGACAACTAAACACTGATGCATGGAATGTGTTAGATAATATTAGCACAAATTAAGTTTTTAGAATTAGTTATGAATCCTGAGTGTTTCAAAATATAAAAATATAAGTATAAAATATTATAATTTTTTTACTTGTTTGTTGGGATTAGATTTCGTGGATTGATTCAACCACAAAATTTACGAGAATTAGTCCCCCACGAATATTAATGATTTCACAGTATTAATTGATTTTACTTTCCTTCCTCTGTTAGACAACTCAGCTGTAACAAAGTGGATCTTTGAACATAGACTACATCTACAGATATGGCAATGTGTGAAAGATGGAGAGAGTTATGTTAGAGCATCAGCAATTTCTTCCCTCCCTATACCAGCTTTGTCTATGTCCACAACTTGCAGCTGCTATCACTGGGTCTGGTCTAGTTAGTGATAAGGTAATCGTATAGCAACAACAAACACTGTAAAAGCTTATAGAAAGAATGCCCTAAATGGTTTTATTTCCTAGTCTTGCTTTCACTGAGGGCTTCTTCAGGAACTCTGCCTTGAAGCAGAAATGGAAAATTATATTTTAGACCATGATTACATGTATGTTTCAAAATCAAACATTCAACTTCAGAGGTCAAGGACAGTTCATATGATATTCCTGATAATGTGATCGTTACCATTGTTAAAGCAACAAAGGACTTTGACTGGAAAGTGAAACTTGTTGCTTTAGACTTTGTTTTATTTTATAACAGGAGTTATCAAAGTGTTAGGAAAGTGGGAATTACAGATGTATTCCTGAGCAGCAGGAGTCATCAGAGTGGTCTAAAATTCTGGGAATGCCAGATTATGCAAAGGATCTGTATAACGTTGAATCCGCTGATAAAAGGGAGACTGGGAAAGATATAAGTCACGTAATTGATGGATTATGTAGAAGGGAAATAGTTAGTGTTTTAATCGATACACTTGATGATTATGATGAGAAAGTATGTAAGAAAGCTTTCAAAGTTTTCTCAGAGTTACAGTCTCATGTGAGAGCAATTGCAAACGAGGACAGTAATTTAAGTGATACATGTGGAATGAAGAAAAGAAAGTTGGATGATATGTATAGGACAGGAACCACTGATACAAAACAAGATAATGACACAAACAGACAACTGTCTCTTGAATTTAGAACAGATAATTTTGAGAAAAGTGTTAAAAATTTCAGACACCTAGCTGAAGTATCCTCTTTTGCAAATAATAGGAATGAAATATTAGGTGAAAGTATTGCCAAGAAAATGAATGTATACGTAAGATTTAGATTTTGATTTGTCTGTGTACAGATCGAGAATAGAACAGGTAAATGATGAACTTGCTAGACTTCAAAGTTTGGTTGAGGATATTTTAACAGCTGCTGATAAAGAGGAAGATGAAAATGCTGTAGATTGTTATAAGGAAAATAAAATTGTCAATCAAAGTCTGATATTATAATTATACTGATATTATGCCCTCTTTAACAGAGTGGTTAAGGTCAGTAACATCTAATCACTTGCCCTTCACCGTTTCAAAACCTTGCTTTGAGTGTAGAACTCTTTATGTGAGGAAGCTAGCGTATGGAAGGTTTGTGGTTCTAACCAGGTGCCCACACATACCTGAAACAATGCCTGGAGGAGTACTTTTGTTCTTTCTCCATCACCAAAAGCTGAAAAGTTCCCATTTGACCTAAATAGTGTCGGTGACTCTTATACCCAATAAAAACGAAAACACACGATGAGACTTGCTAAATCCCAAAAATTTTGCAGTCAAGATTGCCAAGATGTGAAGTGTATATAGATGTATAGAATGAATAAATGCAATTTTGGACTGTCGTCCTGAAGTTACGAGCTTATGTATTAGATTTTGTGAGTCACTAGTTTAAAGTTGTATTATCATCCTAATTCATCTTTTTTTCGGTCAGTAGCTTTGTTTTCATTTTCAGGAAACTTTTTTGAGGTCCGTTTGAGGCCCACTACAAAAAGATCCTATTCATCTGAGAAATCCCCATACATATGGTTTTGTTTTAATATCAAGTAAATTCAGATTGCATATATGCATTTACTGTGTATGTACATGTATTTGCTTGAGTTGAAAAAATATATATTGTTGTACTAAATAATTTCATAATTTCATAGCGTATTCATACTGTAAGGTTCAAAATATATATTGTTGTACCATATTATTTTATAATTTCATATTGTATTAATATATATTGTAAGGTTAATAGGTGGATGCCTCTCCGACCCCTATTATAACATTTTACGGGGATAATAAACGAGGTTACCATCTGGGCCTCAAAAAAGGAAAACATTGCGGTTTCCTTGTTTAACTTTTCACAATGGGCCTCGAAAAAAAAATAACATCGCGGTTTCGTTGTTTAACTTTTTACCGTGGCCATTTCGTTATCTCAACTTTTCAATATCGTAGTATCATACTGACGGGACAGCCTCTAGACGCATGGGAGCCTGTTGGATACTCACTGGTGTTGGTTTGGAGGACAGGGGATGGAATAGGGGCTCGAGAATGCCTCAAAAACCTGACTGTAATCATACAGGCAAACATACACACCAAATTAGTATTTATTCCATCATTTACTTACTTCAACACAATGTTTAGTTAAGACAAATTTTCAGAATTTTCAGAAATGATAACAGTTATAAGGAATTGCCGAACTACAAGTTTCAGTCAGATCGCTCCAGGAAGACAATATTTATTGTCCTTTGTACTTTTACAGTGGGTTTTCTATTTTCCGTCCGTCCGGAGTCATATTTCTCATATACGGTTAAAAAGACAAAAATGTTTCGAAGGATCATCAAGTAAACATGGTAGAAATGTTAACTGTTGTAGGAAACTGCAGCCCTGCAGGTTTCAGAGAGACTGCTTGAAGAAGACCAGATCTATGACCATTTGTTCTTATATATATACTTGTGACATTAAAAAAGAAGAAGTCTGAACTAAGAGTATTTAAACGTTATCAAATGATCGGCCCGAAAAGCTTCATATTTCATATTTTCTTGGATACTAATAACTATCTTTAGAAAATATTACAAACATAATAATAAAGAAACCAAGTAACATTTTTAAAGTCTACGTCTGTGTTCAAACGGAAATATTCACATTCGCCCTATTATTTTCCATTGAAAATAATGACGTTCATTTCGTATGATCAGCAAAAGGTCAGAGACCACCAATTAAAAAAGGTACAGGAAACTTACTGGGAATGAGGTAAGTGTTTACCTGGGAATAAGGTAACGTCTGTGTGTTCTGATTGATCAGTCATGTAAACAAACAAGAGAAGTGATTATTTTTTCAAAATTGATATTTTTTTCATTGCATTTACAGTATTTTATTATACATTTTGACAAAATTTGCTACATTTTATGTGTATTGAAAAAAAGGTTTTATCAAAGGAATTTCTCCCGCCATGCCAGTGATGTAAATAGGGGGTCATCTCATTCACACGAAAATTTTTTAAATACTAAAGTATCACTATTCATATGTTTTTCGCTCGATATTTTGGTTGAACTAAGATAGTTCTTGAAAAACTTGAATGTAATTAGATACAAAACATGTATACATGTTCCGATGTATGGAAGGCCGCACATGCCATAATGTTACAATGAAAGTCTATGGGAAAACAATTGGTGGTCTCTAACCTATAATAGAACTAAAACACGACTGTCGTCGGAAATCATCACAGGTAATGTTAATGGTCACCAACCTGTTGTGAATGAAGTAAAAAGACGTTTTCGGTCAAAAATATGATTTTTTTTATTTTATTTTTTTTATTTTGGCCTCTTTTTTAACAGGTATACCCATTTTGATCTGAGCTTGTGGGCCAAAAAGGATCATTTTTATCTCTGTAATGTTAGAGAATTATCAAATTAATAGTTTTTATTTCTATTTTTTACGGAATGAATCATATTTCAGCAGCAAGTCAAATCCAATGCAGATAACTTAGATTCTCACGAAAAATTTCAATCTGACGAAGACAGGGACTGAGTATGGGCATATAAATCGACAGGGGGTGACCTCTGTAAACTGTCCATATCTTTCTTAAAACTGAACATTTCTTGATGAAACTTTGTCAGACATTTGGTATTGGATCATGTTTCACAATATTACTATAAAATTGGAAAATGTGATACGAAACATTCATCTATAGGTCAGAGACCACCAATTCAAAAAAGTACAGGGAACTCACTGGGAACTAAAATAGTTCTTGAAAAATCTTGTAATTAGAACATGTTTCGTTGTACGGAAGGCCGTACACGCCATAATGTTACAATGTAAGTCTACGGGAAAACAATTGGTGGTCTCTAACCAAAAGGAAAGGCGCGGCGAACATCATCGCTGCCTATACCCCAGTCACACATACGGCGCGGATAGCAACGTCTAGCTACGGATAGAAACGTAGTAATCCGTATTGATCCGTACCTGAGCCGTACCTCAAACTAGTCAAAGTAGTAATCCGTATCAATCCGTACCATCTCTTGGTCGAAACGTCTTCAAGACTAATCCCAAACTTGCAAGTTTCTCCAACTTTTGAACATATTCAAACGTTTGGGCGGCCCGTAGCCATTTGAGCGTGAGTTTAGTCCAACTTGGTTGAGGAACTTTTTCATTCGTAGTTAAACGTACTAAACCGTAGTTATTCGTACTGGAACGTACCTTGCCGTATTGATCCGTAGCTGAACGAAGTACGTTATCCGAGGCTGTCCGTACTAAAGCGTGGTTCAACGTAGTTCAGCCGTCCACGCGCTGGGCAAGTTGCCAGGCGCAGTAAAACGTAGTTCAACATAGTACTTATTCGCGTCCTGTATTTTTGTTCCCCGTTTCTCACCATTTTTTCCGTACTAAGACGTACTGCTCCGTACTTATTCGTGTTCGCTCCCACCACAGACTAATTCCATCCACACCGTACCTCAACGCACGAACATATCCGTATGTGTGACTGTAGCTTTAGTAATAACCGACCGCTGTTTTGACGACGCCCGCGTAAAGTCAGGTCCTTAGATGACGTCGCAGTTGTTTCATCTGGTAAACAGAAGTGAAGCTGATTTTAGTGTTAAATGCCACAAAATATGTGCAATTTATAATATTATCTTGTTTACAAATGGAAAGGCAATATAATGTAAATATAAGAAATGAAATGATTTTTTTCAGTGTTCAATCCGAAACTAACGACAGAATAGGACCGGCAAATTAAACATGAATCTCTAGCGCGATTCGTGGATTTGACGATCCTATTTTATCGTTCATTTCGCATAAACACCGACAAAAATTATTTCATTTCTTAAAGGTATATTAATTACTATTGTCAGATAGTTTTTCTTTGAGAAATTGAATTAAAAAAAGAGCCGGATCACGATGCAGGTAACATTTTACATAATTGTGATCATTGTGTTTTTTTCTTCGTCAAAAATTCAACTAGAAAGAACAGACCACCGTGTTAAATAATTTTCACATCGCTTTTACAAGGAGTAAGCTACCAGCTGGGAGGCTTTAAATGTATTACCTAACTCTTATCGCAATTTTACCTATATTCAAGCCTTCTGTCCTTTTGAAATGTGTGTATGTGATCTCTAAACCAACACTAATATTTACTTTATCCCTGATACTGCTGGAATGAGAGCGATTTCAACGATTGTATCCAAGTACCTAAGTAATGGTTGTTGCAATCAAGTAGGACATAAACAGTTTCGCATTTGAAATTGTCTTTATAATTTACGGCAATGCACTAATTTCTATTTTTTTATAATGCAGACTTGAAGTAATAATGATAACATTGATATTCATTGCGTAAAAATAGATAAAAAAAACACGATCAAACCTATTAATCACAGTCAATGCAGAACTGAAAAAAAGATCAGCTGAATTCTGTTACTTTATCTGAATCTGATTTCCTGGTCATACCATGGTATACAAATGAAGCGTCTTTGATACCAAATGTTATTTGCCCCGTAGTTATTATCAATTATTATTGTTTGATTCATACAGTGTAACAAACCTTTTTTCATTTATCAAAAATGCTTTTTGCTATAATATGCTGAATGTATACTTTAAGAACCGTTTTTCCCTTTAAAGTTCTATAAGGCTTTTAATTTAGAAATAGATAAAGCTACCGCACAAATGTATTGGATAATATTGCTACTTTCATTATCACACATGTACATTTCAGTAAATAATAATTACGTACTTCGAAAAGTACTACTTGCATTATTTCATTAGTGCTGGATGTTTTCCATGAATACGTCACACAACGATATTCTATGAAACGGTCAGTTAACATTACAGTTTTAAAATGTCTATAAAATGAAATTATCTCAAACAGTGTTATTGTCGAGTATAGGACAAATCCCCACAAAGCGGACAATGTTTTTGCTTTTTGTTTTATTTATTTATTTATTTATTTATCATTATTATTATTATTATTTTTATCTTGTAAAACTATTGAAATATAGAATTAAATCATCGAAGTTCTTAATCATTACAATTTTAGATGTAGATGATTTTTAAAAGAAAAACAAAGCACCCTAGCTTGCAGGTTTGTCTTGGAACACGGCTATGCCTTAAACTCTGTAAGTAGTCGGTCGTGGATTCAACATCAAACAAAGTTAACAAATGTAATGTGAACTCTCAGATACAGAACTTTTCCGATACATGTAGTTAGATTATTCTGACTATATTTTAGGCCGGCAAGAATTAATGGTTTGGTTGGTTAGGGATGAAAGTGGACAATTCTGAAATACCAAACTACCAGTGAAAACAGAAAAATAGTAATTTTAAATCAAAACTGCCCAATTTCTTATTGAAAATGATAAGCATTGCATCCATCTATTTACCAAATAAAAGCAGTGACCAGTACGTTCCGCATTCCGTCCATGAAAGTCGCAAAATATTGACCAATAATCAATACGGAAGACTCGTGAGAAAATATTTCGAGATAAAAGCTATTAATTTTGCGCGGTAATTTACACATAACGTCATGACGTGTACAACGTTATTTTTGACGCAATAAGGGTTTGTAACGTTGCTGAGCGTAACTTATTAAAGAATTCTAACATGACTAACAATGGTTCAGTCATCACAACGAAATTATCTTGACGTCAACGTGATATTTAGCGCCAAGTACGCATCAAGAAATAGCGCTTTCAAGTTTCATCATGCTGCGCCCTCGTGAAATTATTTCGCCCAACGTATAACCGCCCATTGTGTATAAATAGTGATAACGCACTGTTTTGCTATAAATTATTTCTTAAATAATTTATAGAAAAACGGTGCTTTAACACTATTTATACACGATGGGCGGTTATACGCGGGGCGTTATAATTTCATGAGGGCGTAAAATCGCCCGAGTGTATAAATAGTGTTAAAGCACCGTTTTGCTATGAATTATTTCGATTCTTCTATGAATTTTATTGTTAAAGTTAAATCAGATATGACAGAACTATTTCTTCGTGCATGTATAGCGCCAACTGTTAGGTCGTCACGCTTTTTGTTTATGCACGCTAGGACCGGAAATGGTAATACGACTTGCGGAAGAGTTCAGTTTGGGCGCAAAAGATGGCGCATTATTTTGCAAAGCGAATAACCAACTTAATATATGTGTAAATTAATCAAGACAATTGCTCAATGTGACATTTTGTTTTAAACATGTTATTAACTAAATCATTTAATCAAACTTGAAAGCGTTATTATTTTTAGATGTATACATGGCGCTAAATACCACGTCGACGTGACGTGAACATTATATCGTTGTGATGATTAAAGCATTGTTAGTCATATTAGAATAATCATTTCGGCATTATTTAACCATTTAGTATCAAATTGGAGACAGGTTTATTTAACTGTCTGCAAACACGGTAAGTTTATATTCTCACTTCCAGTCTGACATGCGCACATTTTATAGTAAATCTATATTATTCCTTAAGGTATTGGACTCCTAATAGTAATGTTTAAAAATGGCATTTGCTTGGTATATTCTTAAAGTTGACCATAATTTGCACTGTGTTGCAAATTTTAAACAACTTTTACCGTGCCGTTTTTTTTTTGTAAATTCTGTATAATATATAATGGTATTTCCTCAAGCTCAATAGTGGAGACAAATTTCAATGTGAAGGCCACTATCTACAACGTTTGCAGATAATTCATTACAGCATTAATTTTGATAAAAGAAACATCAAACTATTGTTAAACAATTATAAAACACAAAATAAAACTGTAAATATCATTTTTTCTAGGGTGCCTCAAGTAAACAGATTTAATGAGACAAAATTCTAACTCCAACATTGAAAAATTAAGGTCGAAAACTGTAGGTCTGTTTTTAATTTTGCTCACTTCATTAAAAAATAACCTTGGGGCAGAAGTAAAACCTATCTGCATTTCTTCCACAATATATAATCTAAAGAATGAAGGCAAATAGAGAACTCTTACCGCATGTAACTCAGTATTTTTAAAGATGTCTAACTCTAACCCTCCTGATTCAGAGGTAAATTCACTTTGAACAGCAAGAAATCGCTTATAAAATGACAATTTTCCACTTTTGTACAATACATACATAGTAAGTCTTGAAAGAAGTAAAAACTTACTAGAAAAACAAGGGAAATATGGGAAAAAAAATTTGGTCTCAGTGGGGCTTGAACCTACGCTCCCCGCCCCCTCCCCCCACGCTGAAATTGCAGTCAAAGTAGGTTTATGGTAGGAATTGAATACTCTTCAAAAAGGAGGTATTCTATTACGGGTCCAATACCTTAAGTCAGTTATTACGAAAATTATAAGATTTTGTTATGTTCATTTGTAAAATTAATCTTTTTACATCACATAAAAAGCTACGAATACTTTACGAAAAACAAATATTTTGGCCTATTAATCAGCCCCGGTTGTCAGGCATTCTAAATGTAAACATTTGTTTTTATCTGCATACGTTATAATGAAGTGAGCGACTGAATAATGCAAATGTTTTATTGAATTAGTCTCCAGGTACTTAACAGGTTAAAGAATTGTAAAAATGGATACTACAGAGCGGCTGAAGGAGCAGACGACACTGCAGAAAGTGATAAAAACCATCCTTCTCGTGGTTGTCTGGTCATGCATTGTGAGTATGAAACAAGTTCGTAAAAATCTTGCTTGAAATATTAACATATATTTATCCTACTTTCATCTGGTCATTGATGCCTTACATCCATGTTCGTGAATTAATTCTTTGTTTGTTTCCCCAGAATACTGTAAGCCTATGTCTGCAAACATTTGCATATGCTTGGTCAGTTCTGCTCATGCTGATAACAGAAAACGTAGGGTCTCCCACCATATAGCACGCGTTGCTATGGCATTGAAAACTAACATTTCTTTATGTTTTTGTACTTTTCTCATCAATACACATTCATTTTAGGGTATGTGTTTGGAAATCACTGGCCCAACATTAATCGACCTGAAGATTCGGATAAAAACGGATTATGAATCGATTTCTAGCGCCATATCTGGACGCAGTGCTGGGTTCTTTATAGGGTCGGCAGTTGGAGGTGTGCTTGTGGATAGGTTTGGCCTTTACTGTGACCTTATGGTAGCAATTTCCCTGGATTTAATGGCGGTTTCTGCAGCTTCCGTTCCCTGGGTACCAATGACAGAGCTAATATTCTTCGTTAGCCTTTGTGCCGGAACGTTTGAAGGTCTCATCAATATCGGTGAGTCGTTTTAAAACATTATGTGATGTCTAGATGTCCATAAAAGCTGAAATAAATTAATCAACAAACGGCCGAGTCAGTATCAATTAAGATTATATGAAATAGCTTGAGTTTTATTGAAGCTTATGGAAAGCCAGAGGGGACCCCGGAGTTACAATATAAGTTAGTAAATGCTGAACTTCAAAATTCTGCATTTACAAGTAAATTTCATAGTATCTGCAGAAAGTCTAGAAATCTCGAATTTCCGCACTTTCGAACATAGCCATAGAGACATATAGGAAATCCCGCCGATTCAACACACTTCTATTAGTCGGAAAATCCCGAATCTACGCCTTTCTATATTGTAACTCCAGGGGTCCTGTCTGGCTTCCGATAGAAGATGTATTCGTTTAGTCTTTTTTTCCCCAATTTTTGGTCTGTTTTTATTTTTAGCAATATACTGCATAAAGTTGTAGGCTCAGTTACACTAATAATAAAATGGCATAAATAAACCATAAAGAACTGATACAGTTTAAATGAAATGCCCGTTCATTCGAAGTCTTTAAAATACTTACAACAAGTAGTTCGATTTATCGGCTTTGAACTAGGTACGTACGCACATTAAGACGGTTAATACGTTATATTAATTGCGTATTTACTTTTACAGCTGGCCAGAAACTTATAATAAACATGTGGAAAGAGAATTCAGCGTCGCCATTACACCTTCTGCATGGTGGATTCGGCATTGGATCTTTCATCATACCATTAATCGCAAACCCTTTCCTTGCCAAACCTGCTCCAGACGACAAGAACGCTACCTTCGGAAATGTATCGTGTGATTCTCAGTGCGAGGTAAACTTTACGACAACACCGGGACCAACCACAACAACAGAGAAAAGGTATTTGGCGGACACTTCTAGAATTGAATACGCATATGGTATTGCAGGTTTAATAACTGTCGTAGTTTCATTAGTGTTTTACACTTATCACATTTTCGGCAAAAAAGATCGACAAATTATAAAGAAAAGCATGGACAACGGAACAGGAAATGACAAATCAGACACTAGAACTTTGACTTTCAGAGAAATGTTCAATCCAGCCACGTGTGCAGCCGGTCGGTTTTTGTACGGGGTAGAAATTTTGGTTTTTGTGTTTTTGTTTTTCATGCAAGCCACTGGAGGAGAAAGGATCGGGGGCAAATTCATACGCGCGTTTTCTATTGACTACCACCACTTTTCGAGTGATGATGGCTCGTACATCAACACTGTGTTTTGGATTGCATTTTCCTGTGGCAGGATAGGTGCCTTTATCGCGGCAAAATGGATTCCAATCAGAATATTGATCTTGATTGAGACCGGTGGCTGCCTTGCCTCATCCATAGCTCTAGTCGTTTTGGGAACTTCTGGACCATTAGCTTTATGGGTAATAATGCCTATTTTAGCTGTTTTCATTGCGCCACTTTTCCCATCTGGAATAGGTTGGGCTAATTTCCATATAGAAGTCACTGGTATTGCCATAACAGTATTTTTACTTGGTGGCTCCATTGGGGGTATAGTTTACATGAAGTTAATAGGGTTTTTGTATGACAACTATGGTCCAAAAATGTTCCTGTACACTCTGCTTGGCTATGGAATCTCTGTTTTTGTTCTTGCCATTTTAATGGATATAGTAGGTGCCCAACATGGAAGCAGATTTGACAAAAACAACACATTGGACAACAAAGAAGAAGAAATAAAAGAAGTATGGTCGACAGATACAGCGGAAAACGATCATAAGTTGAATGGTTCTTCATTTGACAATGGCTACGAAAAGGTTGCAGTAGATAACTATTCCAGTTATAATTCATATGAAACATTTACAACAAAGCAAAAGGAAGATGCGAACTTTACCGTGAGCGAAAGACTGTGATGTTTACATGCTATGAACAACAGAAAAAAACTTATTTACGTACGGTTTCTTTGAAATGTTACCAAATATGCATTTTATATATAGGTATTAGGGATGGCAACTATTAACTGTTCGGTGTTCCGAGTTTAGTAATCGAGTACCGACCAACCTGTTAGGTGTTGTTTTGTCTATTATCACTATAGACAGAAATTAATCAGCGCAATAGCTTCGAAACTGTATAAATATATTCATGGGTGAAATTAGTCGATTTGTCCTTTGTAATTTCTTTAGACTAACCTTAAGCTTTTAGAGGAAGACGGAAGTGTGTATCAGAGTAGTGTTGGTCGGAATAGGGTTTTGGAATAATTTGGATTTATAAAGGATTGTCGTTAAATTACATTGCCCAGACCGATAGATTTAGTAAACGGGTGTTCAATTCTGAATCAAGTTGCGCTCATTCCTGTAAAATTTAATCAGACAAGTATTTTTTGATAAATATTAGAGACAATAAAACAGTCAAAAATTAGGTTATTACTTAATGCATGTAGCTTTATTGTTTGGCCTTGATTACACAACAGATTTCGGCAAACTAACAAAGCCTAATTAACATAAATTTCATACCACCATCTCAGAAGCCCGCCCGCTTAGCTCAGTAGGGAGAAAGCAGATCTACGGATCGCGGGGTCGTGAGTTCGAGCCTAGGCGAGACGTATGTTCTCCGTGACGATTAGATAAAAGACATTATATCCGAAATCATTCGTCCTCCACCTCTGATTCATGTAGGGAAGTTGGCTGTTACTTGCGGAGTACATGTTTGTACTGGTAAAGAGTCCAAGAACACTGGTTTGGTTAATTGCCCGCCGTTACATAACTGAACTACTATTAAACCAAAAACAAATAAACCAAACCATCTCAGAAATACTTGAATGCTTTGTCTTTTATATGAATCGTGGTAATTTACACGGATATAACTGTAGACCAACAAATAAAATGATAACTTTATTGTAAAATTCTTGATCAATTAATAACTCACATAATGATGGACTTGTCCATCTTTCAACTTGGACAGTACCATTTATTATTCATAGGGAGGTTCACTGAAGATTTACTGACTGAATATAGCGATCAATGCAGACCATGATAAGCAAAGGCAGAATCACTTGCCACTGGTCAGCAGGCTAAAAGTTAAAAATGATGTCTGTTTGAAATCAAATCAGAAAAAAAGGATTGATCTTGTCTAGTGTATTACATATTTGAAACCTTACATAAAAAGAAATCTTTCTAAGCGACCTAGATGGAATGAAAAAAGTTATTCTTTTTAACATATTTCACATTTCTTCACGGCTTAAACACATTTCATTGTATTCCCTAGGTTGTAGTAGCACAAAACATTCTAGCATTTAACAGCTGCTTTTGATTTTAGAGAGATTTTGAACTGAAGAGTCAACGTCTGTTTACTGAGCAATTTTCACGTTACGCGCTGTTGAAACAGCGTTATACACATGGGCCTTCTGTGCTATTAGGCGTAAACAAATGTAGGGATAACGCATGTTTTTCATGTTATAACATCTGCAGAATCTCGAGGGATTCTGAAGTTATTATAACACAAAAAGAACATGCGCTTACGCTATTCTAGCATAAATCGCGTAAAAACCAAGTAAATAAATACACTGTCCCTCAACGTCATTCAATTTCCTTGAAATGCGCGGTAAAGTCTACGTTGTTTTTCATGTTGATGTCATTTACGCTTTGCCACGGAATGTGTGTATATATATACACATAACAGGTGTTATAACAGCACGTGAGCGCGAGAATCTCTCGGTTAAATTACGTTTTCTCTCTTGACAAAACACCCAAAAAATGACAGTAACAGCAGTTTTATGCTAGAATGAATGATTCAAAATGTACGGACGTTGACGTGATCGGATAACGCCGATGTTCACGCAAACTACCTGGATATTTAATGACGCTAATGGACATTCTTAAACAACTCTATACATCTCCCTATTAAACAAAGGAGATCGAAACTGTGGGTTATTATGCAACACATATACAGTTTGTACGTGGCAGTTAACACTTCATAGCGTCAAACGTCATATCGGCGTGCTGGACAAGGCATACACACCAAATAGGAAAGTATCTGGTGAATATCTTCAAAGATGTAGATGATAATCCTTGATAACGTGTTAGAATCGAAATGATATACCACAGTGAAATGTTCTTGAATACAATCGTTGTTTGTCGTTCAGATGCGTATTATTATATAATGCGGGCTTGGTCCGCGTGATCTTATCTCCAGATAATGATTTTATTCAAAGACAAATGAGCCGTGCCATGGGAAAACCAACATAGTGGGTTTGCGACCAGCATGGATCCAGACCAGCCTGCGCATCCGCGCAGTCTGGTCAGGATCCATGCTGTTCGCTAACAGTTTCTCCAATTCCAATAGGCTTTAAAAGCGAACAGCATGGAGCCTGACCAGACTGCGCGGATGCGCAGGCTGGTCTGGATCCATGCTGGTCGCAAACCCACTATGTTGGTTTTCTCATGGCGCGGCTCAAATCACTGTTTTGGATATTCTATTTCTTAAATATATTCATTTTGATTTTTACATGATTGTTGCTAGAATACCATTAACCATATTTGATTTGTGCAATAATGTCTGCAGAACTCTTTGCGATACGTAGGTACCCGCGACATTTAACGTTCGAACACCAACCATTAAAACATTATAAATCAAAGGGTCTTGCACTCTTTGTTGAGATTAACGTCACACCGACACAATTATAGGTCATATGGCAATTTTCCAGCTTTGATGGTGCAGGAAGACCCCAGGTGCACCTGGTGCATTATTTCAACATGAGCGGGCACCTGGGTAGAACCACTGGCCTTCCGTAAGCCAGCTGGATGGCTTCCTCACATGAAGAATTCAATACCTCGAGTGAGGCTCGAACTCACATCGAAGAGGGGCAAGTGATTTATACCACTCGGCCATAGAGGCGAAAAAGGGTCTTGCAATTCGCTTTTTCAAGTTTAGAGAACAGCATCAAAGTCATAAATGAGTTTATGTTTAGGTTTTGAAGCCTTAAACACACGGCTTCTGAAGAGATGCAACAGTTTTAAAAGTAAATATTTAGTTAAAACAAACTAAGAGCAACTCCTAAAAATATTTATTTTATCTTATGTTCGTCACAGATACTGGGGGAATTTACAGAACATTCGCAATTTTTAGTTTGACTAAAATAGAGAAATGATAATACACGCCGAGGTTGTTAGCCATCGCTTCTCTCTACGTAGATCCGTCGGCTCCATTTTCATCTGTATCATCAATCATTTTCTTTTCAACATAGACCATTTCAACGGCTTTATTGTCCTCATGTTTATTCCAGGAAAACCTACTGCCATGCTGAGCGCCCACAATATCTAGTAAAATTGCAATCATGAAGGCAAAAATGGCGTAGCCAAGGACCTGGTAAAGAAACGTGTAGGCACCGACATGTTCATATAAATATCCAATAAGGCTAAGATGACCAATGCCGCCGACGGATCCGCCCAGAAGTATGAACATCATTCCCATTCCAGTAAGTTCAAGATGGTAGTCTGTCCATGCTACGAGGCTCGGCCAAAGTGGAGCTTCGAAGATTCCTAGAAATTGTATCAGTATCCAGTAGGATAAAGAACTGTCGTTTGCAAAAATTGCGAGTAGTATTGCCACAACAGTTAATCCCCCTGTTTCAATAAGAATCAAAATACGCACTGAAATCCATTTCGCCGCGACGGAGAAAGAAATCCGGCCAACAGCAAAGCTTATCCAGAAGGAAGTGTTGATATACGAAGCGTCCGAATTGGAGAACTCCAGCTGATCGACGGAGAAACTACGAATAAATCCTCCTAAAATCCTCTCACCTCCATTTGCATTTGCAAAGAAAAAGAATAACAAGGCAAATATTTGGATACCATACCAGATGCGTCCGCCGCTGCAAGTGCCGGGATTAATCATTTGAAGAAAAGTGCGGTCGTCCGAGCCCGAAGACTTTTTCAAATGCTTAGATACATCGTCGCCGTCATCATCACCACTGCATAGCCGTTGATACCGTTTTTCTCGAACTTGATAAACATAAAATGAAAAAGAATGCAGCGCAACTAATGCTGCAGAGATTGCGTAAGAATATTCTATTCTTGACTCATTTATATACTCCGAAACAGTTGTGTTTGGCATTAAGCTAGATTGAGTCGAAGAAACTGTAATATTAGAGTCCGGCAAGGTGGCGTTCACACTGTCCTCCCGTTTTACTGCGAGAAATGGATTTGTATACAGTGGAATAATGAAAGAACCGAAGCCGTATCCCGAATGAAGGAGAATCATCGGAGTTGCTGCCTTCTCCAGCCATAATTTCAGGATGAGGCGCTGTCCCGCTGAAAGTTTAAAAGTATAGGTCTTTTTAAGTATTCAAATCAAACATATATAACGTGCATTTCGGGAGCAAATGAAAGTTATTTTGAACAGACTAGTATAATAGGAGAGATCGTCGTGACGTCACGCATTAACA
This sequence comes from Mercenaria mercenaria, assembly GCF_021730395.1. Lineage (NCBI taxonomy): Eukaryota > Metazoa > Mollusca > Bivalvia > Venerida > Veneridae > Mercenaria > Mercenaria mercenaria. The sequence goes on from NC_069362.1 coordinate 39,303,354, forward strand.
TCTGTTTATCTGGTGGTGGGCAAAACAAATGCTTTTACATCGTTTGTGTATGGGGTTGGAATTTTTTATTTTTTTATAACTCTTTCGCTCATTTATGGGTTTTTAAAATTCAAAAAGATTTGAAATACTTACAATTTTCATATTTTTTATTCAAATATCATTTTAAAATGAATAACCGTTTTGATTGACATATAATTTTAATAGCGCGCGTAGTGATGTTCAAAACTTTTAGAAAAACACTGTAAGTTAAGCGTTCATAATTAATCCATTTTATTTCGAAACAGTAATTGAAAGTAATTAATAAATTGCTTATTTTATAACCTTTCCATGGATTAAAAAGATATTGATATAATTTGTGATTTTAAGAAAGTTTTGGCCATTAAAAAAACATCACTGTTTATAAAAAACATGGACGTTCGGCGAATGCCCACCCGATCACTGTCTTATCAGTTCTAAAAATAGAAAATACAACGGATTTGTATACAAGTTTACACGATCTCTCCTATTGGTGATTAAGGTAGTGGACTCGTAAAGACACTCGGCAACTTTTGTTATGCAATTCGGCATTATTCGGACGTAAATACAACTGAACGCGCAGAAATCACATATTAATAAGTAATTTTCCGATTATCATAAAGCGTCCTCTACCTCAAAGTGCAACGTCTCTAGAGCTCTAGGGTGAGCACCACTGTGTGCTGTACAGAGATTAATGTAGTACGTACTTTGCCTAAGGGGGAAGAAAATACCTGAACTTGTTTTGTAGGAGTTATTTTGTTCCGAAAAAGGGTCATTAACAGATAGATGATCATGAGTTAAAGAAATTGCCCCTTAATTTTACCATCATGTCTGTTATATGTAAACCATTTTATTCCGAAAAAATAATAGGTAGGAATATAATATTTTGATATAACATGCTTTGTAGAGTTAAAGATGCAATTTAGAATGAATGTTGATATTAACTTTTTTCCGTACAATATATATCGTACCGATATTTATAACAGACTCAACGAAACCACCAACAAAACACAAAAACCACAGCAGCTCAACGTTTGCAGACCACGGAATAACGACCGTTGCGACGGCTGCTATATCCAAACAAACGGCTAACATGAGGTGGCAGTATTTTCCAAACTTGTCGACGAGATAGCCACCGATTACGCAGCCGGGAAACAACCCAAAGCTTCTGCCGGATACAGCAACCGCTACTTTCTCGTAGTCCGTATTAAGTTTGATTTTGAGGTCAATCAGCGTTGGCCCAAATATCTCAAGATATAAACCCTGCAAAATAATATAAAGTTACATTACAAAGTTAATTTTTTCAAGAGTTTCAAGATTGTAATCTGTTTCAAATGCTGAAATTTTGATCTGATGTCCACACAGTCTTTCAAGCATATTTCAGGACGACAGGTACCAGTATTTACAAATGTGTATTCATAAAACCCGACGCAGCGAGCTACAACACAGCTCAGCATCTTTCAAATCATTCAGCAAGCGGAGTTTGTACATGTTTTGTTGTCTATCATTTATGTAATACTATTAAGCACACATGCGCATGGATTAGTTTATTGCTCGATTGTGATGAAAGCTTCAAGCTTCCACTCTGGAAAAACAGTTCTAGTGTCATATGAGAAGTCCTGGTCATGACCCCAGTGGGACTCAAACCCACGACCCCTGGGTTGAGCTTTAGGAGTACACTGTGTGTACACGTGTACTGCGCACAACAAATGAAAAAAATATATATAATACTACTTGTCACAGTTTAAACATACATATAAATAAGGTCTACCTATCGGAAGTTTAGGTTTCTTCAAGCAATAACAGTGTCAAAAAGCTCTTTCTACTTGTACAAGTACAGCATATCTAGTATAATATTTTCTAATTGTACAATTATAAAAATATCCAGATCATTCTATTAAGGATTTCACTGTGATTACCGTGATTTGAATCTTTAAAAATACTAGATATTTTAGACTTGTTTTGTTGGGTGTGTTTTTAGTTGATTTTGAATGATTTTTCTCACTCGTCAAAACCAAACAAAAGGATAACATGAGATGGCAGTACTTTCCAAACATGGTAGCCACCGATTACGCAGCCGGGAAACAACCCAAAACTTCTGCCGGATACAGCAACCGCTTAATAACGATAACCGATAACGCTTAATAAAATTGCTCATTGAAACAAACTTTAATTAAACAAGAAGTAAGTACTTTTCCGAAATCAGTAAATAACATTAACAATTAATAATCAACTTTCACTGCTCTCGTTCTCTATGCACTAGCGTGTAGGACATTATTGTGAGAAGATTCTAGAACGATAATAATGGACGAAATTATGGACATGAATTCAAGGGGTTGCAAAAGTGTGACACATTGACTATATTTGGAACGCCATTATCAATCGTACTTTTAAATCTTCTACACCAAAGCCAGTAACACATACATGTAAAGTAAATACACTCACTAGATCTGATTGTTAACGATTCCGTTGCGATGGGTTAAACCTTGATATACTTTTCCACACTAAGTTATCACTGCACAATGGCGTGATCTTTAAAACGTAAGTACGAAATCCTGTTAGGACCATGTCGTATGTCGTCGTATGGTTTGTGATACATAAAGGAACACTCGCAGACCTTCAGAAGGCGGTGCCAAACTATTTCGTCTTCCCATAGACAACGTTAACATGTTCATTTCCATTTGCACTGGTCTGCAACATTTTCAGGAACACTCGCAAACTGTTAGGAGTCAGTGCCAAACGAGTTCATCCTCCATAGAATCCCTTACTGTTATATGTTCATTTTCATTTGCAGTTTATTTTGTCGTATGTCGTCCGTCGTGCTTTAAAGTCGACGCGCGACAATGCAACACGACAACGCAACATTTATTACCAACATTATTAAAATGTCGCATCGCGTTGTCGTGTGTCGTTTCGCATTGTGGTGTGTCACGATTCCGGCACAGTCACGACGCAGGACATTTCAAGACGACAATGCGAAATATCGCTTCGCATTGTTGAGCGTCGCATCGCGTTGTCGCGCGTCGCGAACAGCAAAAAAAGGCAGACCGTGGCACGTCATCACGACAAATTGAAAAGACATCGCGACAATGCGATGCGACAATGCGAAATATCGCACTTTGAAAGGCGACAATGTGACACGACACTACGATATTATTGTCGTGTTGCACTGTCGCGATGTCGCGTCGCACTGCCGTGTATCGTGTCGCCTTGTCGCGATGTCATATCGATATGTCGCGATGTCGTTTCGCATTGTCGTGGGTTGACCCCAAAGCGCGACGGACGACATTACGACGTGGTCCTAACAGGAATCCGTACGTTAGACATCGCCTAATCAATGTACTAGTACGTTGATTGGTAATACAAGAAGATCAAAACATATGTGCATTATATTTCAAAAGCGGCTTATTTTTTCAACACATAAACGTGACGATATCTATTGTATACTTTATGCAATAACAATGTAATGACTCTTCTTACGTTTGCATACTAAAATTTGCTTAAATTAAATGAAAACAAAAATGACAACTGTTTGAATTCTTATATATATCGAACGCTGTTAAATGGAGAGTAAATTGAACAGGAAATACGTTTTAAATATGTACCGTTGTTGATTTTAGTCAAGAATAACGCAGATTTTGGTTCTTAAAATTACAAATAAAGAAAAAAAAACATTTTGAAGCCGATGAAATAATGCCTCAACGAATTTTTTTTCCAGACATCAATGAATTTAATGAGATCATTTTCATTCTAAATTAGTATCAAATATTTAGAAATTTGTTTAAAAGCCCTTACCAAAGCTAACCATGTTGCAACAAGAAATCCGGTTTCTATGACCTTTTCACATGTTGTTTTCTGTGGTTTTTCTTCAGCAAGTGCATTGACGTCATTTTGTTCTGTATTGTGACCTGTAATATATACCATTTTAAAAACAATTTTTCTATTTACATGCATATCTGCAATTTGTGTCCATTTCAGACTGAAAATAACATGTCACCTGTGTCATACGACATGATATAATTAGACTTAAAATGAAATAAAAATGCTTGTACTTTTAGTTACAGGTAAGTGTTTTCGTGTTTTAATGATTTGTCTATTGTTTCAGGTAACTGTTTTCGTGTTTTAATGATTTGTCTTTTGTTTCAGGTAACTGTTTTCGTGTTTTAATGATTTGTCTATTGTTTCAGGTAACTGTTTTCGTGTTTTAATGATTTATCTATTGTTTAATTTAACCTAACTCTCCAAGATTTCAAAATGTTTAACGAATTATATTTACCACGGCCAACAACAACTGTAGTTGACATCGACAGACAAATGTAAAAAAGAGAATTAGATTTACAGTAAAAACATACCTGTGGAATTTTCGACAAGCGCTAAAGACTTCATGATAACGTGATACGTCCGCAATGAATACACACGAAAGGGATACGTATTACTGTTAAAATAGGGCACTTACATTATCGAATAAACCTTATCAAATGTGAAGGACAATGAATGTTTTCCACTACGGCTAGGTTTTATTCAACAGTATAAATTCAAAAGAAAATTGTAAAAAGCGCATATTTCTACATTTTGCTTTTTTTCAGAAATGAAATAGAGACGAACCGGAATTTTAAAGTAATGAAAGCTAACGTATGTTACTTCTTGTACAAAAAAAAAAAGTTTTTGTGTCTCAACTCATGAACAAGTGTTGGAAGCACATTGAGTTTACGACAACATTTTAGTTGCATTAAAGGGATGTAGGTGGGGGACGGGAGAATGGGGGCGGGGGCACGAGAGTGACTCTAAATGTTTTTAACTTAAAGACAAGCGTCTCACAATCGATTTAATTTTCTTCAATGAACTAACTAACCAGGAATGGAAGATTTAAGATAATTTATAAGCCCCATATATTTGTTAGTTTGTTTGGTTTAGTCACACCTACAAAATTTATGTCAAACTGCGACTTTGCAGCTTTTGGTCACGGAGGAAGATCGCAGTTGCCCTTTCTGTCATTACTTCAGGCATGGTCGGGTACCCATGTAGAACCACCGACATTCCATAAGTTTGTTGTAAAGCTTCCTCATATGAAGAATTTACAACAGAAGAAAGGTTTCGAACCAACACCGGTGAACATATTAAAAACAGAGGGAGAGTAGCTTCAAGTGCCGTGTGGCGCATGTGAAGTAGTCATCCCGGACTTTGACTCAGTGTTGTTATAATTTCTAGTCCTTTGGGAACACGGACTCCGTTCAATGTTTCTGAATAACAGAAGCCCGCTTACGACAGTGCTATGGGATGTGAGGAGTGTTGAATATGTTATTGCCTTCCATGGATAGATTTAATCAAAGAAGATTGCAATAAATATTTAAGCCGCGCCATTTGAAAATCAACATAGTGGCTTTGCGACCAGCATGGTTCCAGACCAAGTTGCGCATCCACGCAGTCTGGTCAGGATCCATGCTGTTCGCTTTCAAAGCCTATTGCAGTTAGAGAAGCCGTTAGCGAACAGTATGGATCCTGACCAGACTGCGCGGATGCCACTATGTTAGTTTTCTCATGGCGCGGCTCATTTCTTAGTTGCATTCTACAATCCAAAGAATTTTCTTATACATTTTATTGTATTTTCTAGGATACTGATTATAAAATAGAGAACAAAGACTTAACAGGTAAACACATATAGTAACTATTATCATTTTTACATGTAAACAAGTAGTCAGATGACAATGTATAGAATGAAATTCAAGTCTAAACTGAAATGGTGTAAAAAAATAACAAGAAAAAAACAAACTAACAAGAAACGCATGAAACATATTCCTTGATCAAATAGACAAGAACGTCATAATGATATTTAAAAAATAATTTATAGCAAAAGAGTGTTTTATCACTATTTATGCACGATGGGCGGTTATACGTCGGGCGTAAAAATTTTACGAGAGCGCAGCCCGAGTGAAATTATTTGTACGACGTATTACCACCCGAGTGCAAAAAAAGTGTTAAAACACTCTTTTGCTATAAATTATTTCGATTTAATTATGCCCTTAATCTAAAACAGTAGATAAAATATAGTAGCGCTCTTTCTTGGTCGCAACAAAAACATACATCGACGTCACCACACGTTAACGTGACGTCATTCTAGCGTGAGTGTTTTAACCCAAACGATAACCATTTTTACAGGGATTATTTCTATGAAAACAAAAAGTCCCAGTAAATTTTAGTGTTTTGTAAACAGTAGGTTGAATCCCCGTCTTGTTAAGATCTCTAGCCTGGTAGAAATTTCTTTGGTAGATTGTATATATAATATATATCGCTTGTCAGGTAAGCACTGATGGAAATCGTATGATTTGTTTTGCTAAGAAATTATAGTAACCTATCATCTCAAAAGATATACAAATTCAATTCACTAAAAAGAAAATCGATCTGTAACTCAACCCGTATTCAAAATTTCGTTGATTCAACAACATTATTCTCTTTGCTCTTCTCCAGTGAATAAACATTTTCGTTGTCAGTTTTATTCCAGTTAAACCTACTTCCGTGCTGGGCTCCAACCAAATCTAACAATACAGCAACAACGAAAGACAAGATAGCATAACCAAGCACTTGGTACAAAAATGTGTAATAACCAATATGTTCATATAAATACCCAATCAATCTTAAATGACCTATGCCGCCGACAGAGCCACCGAGAAGTATAAGCATCATTCCCATCCCCGTTAATTCAAGATGAAAGTCTGCCCATGCCACACCTGACGGCCAAAGAGGTGCGAGAAATATACCAAGTGGTTGGACTAGTATCCAGTACGCTAAGGAACTTTTGTTAGCAAGTATTGCCATTAGTATCGCAACAACCGTTAATCCGCCTGATTGCACTAGAACCAAAATTCGCACCGAAATCCACTTGGCAGCGACAGAAAAACCAACCCGGCCGACCAAGAAGCTGATCCAGAAAGCGGTGTTGATATACGAACCGTTGTCTTTCGAGAAATCCAACTGGTCAATGGAATAACTGCGAACAAATCCGGCAATAACTCGTTCACCACCACCCACATTAGCAAAGTAAAAAAACAGAAGGACGAAAATCTGGACGCCGTAACACATCCGACCTCCTGCACACGTAGCGGGATTTATCATTTGTAGAAAAGTCCGATCCTCAGCTGCTTTTCCTTCTGTTTCCGTATTTTCTTTCTTTACAGTTTCAGCCTCACTATTGCAAAATGTTTGATATCGTCTTTCACGTATTTGATAAGTATAAAATGTTAAAGAGTGCAAAGCAACCAGAGCCGCGGAGATAGCATACGAATATTCTATCCTTGATTCCTTAATATACTCTGGCGGGACTGTACTATTAAGCATAATGTTTGCAGGAGTTGTTGAGGTATCATCAAAGGCAGTCAAGGTGGTGTTCTCAACATCTTCTCGTTTAACTGCTAGAAATGGATTGGTGTAGAGTGGGATTAAAAAGGAGCCGAACCCATAACCAGAATGAAGAAGAATCATTGGTGTCGCTGCCTTCTCTAACCAAAGCTTCAGTATAAGTCGCTGTCCCGCTGAAATATGAATAATTCTAATATGATTAACAATGCTTTAATCATCACATCGATATTATGTTGACATCACGTCATCGTGGTACTTAGCATCATGCACGCAACAAGAAATAGCGCTTTCAAAGTTCATGAAATATTTTACTTATTAACATGTCTTAAACGAAATGTCACATTTCACAAATGTGTTGATTAATTTACACAAATACTGTGTTATACCACAGTCACACATACGGCGCAAATAGCTACGTCTAGCTACGGATAGAAACGTAGTAACCCGTATCGATCCGTACCTGAGCCGTACGAATTGGTACGAATTGATACGGATTACTACATTAAGGTACGTCTCAGGTACGTTTCAATACGGGTCGATACGGATTACTACGTTTTTATCCGTGGCTAGACGTAGCTTTCCGCGCCGTATGTGTGACTGGGGTATAAGTTATTCGCTTTGCTGAATAATTCGCAATTATTTTCACCAGAACTGAACTCTGCCGCAAGACGTATTACCATTTCCGGTCCTTGCGTGTATAAACAAAGACCTACTATTGGCGCCATGCTTGCGCGAAGAAACAGTTCCATTATATTTGATATAAATTTTATAATAAAGAACATATTAGAATCGAAATAATTTATAGCAAAACAGTGTTTTAACACTATTTATCCACTCGGGCGGTTATACGTCGTCCGAAATAATTTCACTCGGGCTGCGCCCTCATGAAATTTATGACGTCTGACGTATAACCGCCCATCGTGTATAAATAGTGATAAAACACTGTTTTGCTATAAATTACTTTTTTAGTAAATCATGTTCTAAAAGTTCATAATATAGTTGGTGTAGTCCAGGGTTAATGCTTTTTTTATTTGTCAGATGTTATCGTAACGATGACTTATAATATAAGAAAATTACTTTTCAAAGTATCTCTTGAAGATCAAGATGTTTGACAGGCATAGTAATTTGTAGAAGTTTTATTGAAAGGTGCGGCAGTAGTAAAGGAAAATAACAAAACAAAATACATTATTTCATTTATAAACAATCAGTAAAAATTTAAATTCATAGTAATAATAGGGGAATTCAGAAAATTTTGAGACTACCACGATTCCGTAGAAACTATAACAGGAACCAGCACGATTTAATCAAGGACTTTTAGGGTTTTCAACAGTCGAATCCATTGAAAATCTCAATACAATTGGTTTTGTTATAGCTGTGTTTCAAGCGTTTTAACAGTCATCACTCTTATACACTTTTATTTTGTTATATCGTAAGCACTGAGGCTTCAGGTAGGAAGAAAAGTAGGTCCTACATAAAGATGCGTTGCTCTATAGGTATACCAGCCAAACTGATTCTGCAATAATTTTATACTGTTTACTGTAATTATTTCTCATCAAAGCCACTGCTTATAAGTGGGTTAGGGTATTGGAGAATCAAAAGTTTAAGATCTACCTCGTATAGGGCACCCTAAATCATCAGCATGATCATCCTCTCATAATGTTGCTTTTCTCTTTCCTTTGCTGAAAAAAAAATGCTGACAAGGCGTCGCAATAATTATTCCAGAAGCGCCTTTGGTAGTGCAGTACTAGTGTCGGTATAGCATTCCGGTGGGGGGGGGGGGGGGGGGGCGGCGGGGTGTACTGGGGAGTGTGTGTGTGTGGAGGGGGTGCAGATTACTCTGCGGCTTTCAAGTCATGGAAAGCTCGGACGGGAAATTCGATTATGTTAAAGGTGAACATTTTGAGAGGGTGTGGTAAGCAATATTCTTCAATATACGATTTTCTTAATTTTATATCGGCAGTTCCAAAATTTTCTGAATATCCTTGATGCAATCCAATCACTGCCATTCGTAAAAAACAAGACGGCAGGAAGAGAGAATACCTACCAATATTTATGACTGACTCTATAAAACCGCCCATAAAGCACAAAAACCATAAAAGTTCCACATTTAATGACCATGGGATAAACACCGTCACCACAGCTGCTACGTCCAAAGAAACAGCCAGCATGAGATGACAGTATTTGCCGAATTTATCCACCAGAAGTCCGCCGAATACACAGCCAGGAAATAATCCGACGCTCCTTCCAGACACAGCAACAGCTACCTTTTCATAGTCGGTGTTCAGTTTAATCTTGAGATCAATCAATGTAGGGCCAAATATCTCAAGGTATAACCCCTGAAATAGCAAATATTAAATAATTTATCAGCTTGATGAAAATTAAAAAAAAGAAGTGAGTACCTGTGATAGCAATACATTTCTGGAAGTGTCAACAACTGAACATTTGTGTTTCATGTCATGTTAGTGCTGTATAGGGATATTAGTGTAACAAAATTATTTTATTTAAACAATAAAGACGTGTTATATTAGCAGTATCATTACCATTTATGTGTTGTTTGTAGCTATATATCCAATTTGCATCAGTATACTCAAATCACATTTCATCAGCAAAATATCCTGGTTAACGGGACTAAATTACATAAATGATCAAACAGAAACACCAGTAAATGAAAATGATTATCTATATGACACGTGTTAATGGTAGTAACAATAAGTAGGTAATAACATAAGTCTGAGTTATAACGTACCAGAGCCAACCATGTTGCTACAAGGAAACCAGTTTCGGTGACCTTTTCACACATTGATTTTTTGTGTTTTGCTTCCAAGTCTTTGTCATCAGTCGTATCCATTGTATCACCGGAATCGTGATTTTTTTTTTCAACACTGAAAAGTGACGACTATGTTTCGTTATATGTTATTGACATTTTCAGCCATGAGACTTGAGATCCTTATATTATAAAATATTACTCCTGATATTGTATGCTACATCAGTTTATTCTAAAGGTGATTTTTTCTTGCCTTTATCAAAGTAATTACCCCAAAAGTAAAAACATATAAGCAGTATTGTTATACTTACAAAAAAAGCTAGGACAAATATACACAAGTGAATATTCCAACTGAAGGATTACTACTCGTCTTAGATACAAATGCATGCCAGATTGTGGCGTGAAAGATAAACTTTATATTATCATGATGAAAAGAAACGTAATATATTGCTTGACCTAAAATATATATATAAATCTTATGAAATGAACCCGTGAACAGACAATAAATTTTCATTCCTAACTACGGTAGTGTTGCAGTATCGATTTCACGTTGTATAAATAATTAAAAGTTCAGTATTATTTATTGCTTGAGATAAGCTGACGATAGACTTAAAGTCTTTACTGTCTTTGCGACTTCAGTTAAACCTGAATTAAGTAGTAAGCCTGTTGAATGCAACTGGTGCCTTTGCGACCAGTGCAGACCATGGCTGATCATCATGGTCTGCACTTTTCGCTATTCAGTCAGTAAATTTTCAGTGAACTCCCTTTGGAATAATAAATGGTACTCCCCAAATTGAATGATGGACTAGTCCATTTTAGAAATTTAGCAGGGTAAAGGTTAAGCACTTACCCAAGGGAGCGACACAGTCTGGCTGCTTAAGACCAGTTGAAATAAGCACTAAAAATCAATTTGTGAAGTTAACGCACTTTTGGCTTTAGGCAAGTTGCTAAAAAATACAAGGGATTGCCAAGGCAGATACAATTGTACTTGTAAAATTTATATAATGTTTTCCACCAGAATGTATATTTCCTATACGTAACATTATTTTAAAAGAATTTTTATTTAGTAACATGTCACTGAATATTGCTGAAATCACAACAAAGCATTTTTATCTTATTTACGGCGTATGTGAGCACTGTAATAAGAACATATTGACCATAGATCCAGATCGTTACGCAGAATTGATATCAATTTTGTTTGTGGTCAATATCTGTACCCATTTCAAATATTTCACATTTAATGCTATTTTTTTGTATTTACGACGGATATTACCTTCAGTAATAAATAATTTGAAAGTAATTAAAGACAATTTGATATAAAAATTATTTTTGATTGAAGGAAATTATTCCATCTATAGATATATAGTTGTTATGCCATTCTGCAGCACAAGTGAACCAACTCCTTTCATTACTTGTTTTAGAACAGGTACCTAAAGCAATATCTTATTTCAGTGCATGTGGGATGAAATAAACTTCTGGCGAATATACCATTGGCCACAATATCAAATACATGCTATCAATATAAAGACAAAGAAGTTGTAAGCTGTTTATTAATTGGACATATTAAGACGGAAAATAGTCTGGTTGATTTTAGAAATAAAATGGCACCCTGTTCCTCCCACCCCTGCTTTTTACTGGTACTCTCTTCTGTCCATAGACAGACAGGAAAGCGTGTCCAAACCGCTCTCTTTAAATAGATATCTGAATTTGGTACCCGATGTTTGGACTTTGATACGTCTGAAAACTGAACATAAAAAACTAAACCTTTCTTTTCTGATATTGTCGTAAGACTTTAGGAAAATCTCAAGATTTGAAATTAAATTAAGCGGTTTCGTGAAATATTGGCAATATTGGCGCTGTACCTGTATATAGACACAGCCAAAATTTATAAGAAAACTCGATTTGATTACGCCTGTCCATGACAGCCAAGCAAAGTAAAAGAAAACTCGATTTGATTAAGCCTGTCCATGAGAGCTAGTTTAATGCTCAACGAATCCCCTAACACCAGTTTAGGAGAAAGAACACTGAATCCGAAAAAAAAAACTCACACATAAACAACACATCTGATTACAATGACAAATATTTTATAAACACGTAAATATGTCAAAAATCTGATTACAATGACAAATATTTTATAAACACGTAAATATGTCAAAAATTCGTTGGTCGTTTCGGTTTTCAGAACTAAATTCTGATGGTTCAACAATCCTGAATGAACAATCTTAAATTCCGGTTTCGCATATTATCATAAACTAGATGTGTATGAAAATGTCCCACTTTTATGTCGAATAGTGTTTTTGCTTATATTGAAGAATCATTTAAAGTTGCAAAAGGAATCAACACCATAAATATATTCTAAATGACATAACAACCTGTCTTAGCTACAAATACTGTCGAGTTTGTAGTGCACGATTTATTAGTGTAAACGTTATCATGTTAAGAAAGAGAGCATGCACTGACTTGACGTTAATTACATATGTATATATGTTTTGAAATTAATTTAAACTTGTAGAAAGATAATATGTTTTAAAACAATGTATTATGAATTAAGCAAACACTACTGAAAAAATTTATAACATGCTTGCATAGTTGTACAAAATATAATGAGATCACAATTGTGTACCTCGTATCATTAACATATATATATGAATAAAATTAGTAATCAATCGCCAATGCATAATTGACAAAACACATGGATATCCCTGCTCTTACCAAATATTATATACATTGTCACTAAACATACATTTGCAACACTTTGTGTAACATCCACAATGTCTTTCGTTACACTTTTTGTTTAATATATATGCAAGTTAAGCTTTCACCGTACGCTCATCACAAGCTATCAGTTTTTAATTAAAGTACAAGTTAATACTGATAGGTACAAGTACGTCGGTAGATAGTATCAGTAGGTCCAGCGCATTTAAAACATGAATAATTGAAATAATCTACTTAAGACTCATACGGAAATCAAAGCATTCAGAGAACTGGTGGTGCGGAATTTGGTACATCATTGTGCCAGGTCAATTGGGTTAAAACAGAGGAAACTTCATTCAAAGTTTGTCTGTTAAAGCAAATACTATGTCATTTGTACAACATGCAGCTTTATAAAACATTTCAGAGGACATATATATTTGATCTTAATAGTCTGAACGATCGATAAGAAGGAAATTGAAAAAATTAAAACGCATCAAATTGAAATATATCCACACATCCGCTTCATGAATATCTCACTTATTGATAAATATTCATGAAACGTAGGCTGGTCTTTTTGGCTGTCCTATTTAGAAGTTTCAAAGATCGATTGTATAAGAATGAAAATACAAACAATTAAATGGATACAAAATACAACCCCAAATAAACGAAATATTCCAATTCTTTGCTTCCTCCAGCGCTTCGTGAATTGCGCTCCGGCCTAAAAGTACACTTTTTTTGATTTTCTGATACTCTTGGAAAGAAAACAATTTATCTTTAGCTAGGTACTTTTGATAGAAATTCCTTTTCTTTACGTAGGTACAATCCACAGAAATGATTACCATATGTCAATTAAAAGGACGCAATTGACTAAACTAACTCTAGACTCATTTTAACATATACATGTATACCAAAACAAGAAACCTTCCCATGATGTTTTTATTTCAGTCCATGAAAAATGTAATCAGATTATATAGATATAATTGAAATGTACTTATTAGATTAATGTTCTGACTTAATTTGGTCTTTTACCACCATAATACCATTTTGATTCTATGCATTATCTTATATTATACTTTCCAGCATTTACTCCTATGTACAGCTTCGTTTAAAAAGAATCAGTGATAGTTTAACGCTTTGCAGTAGATAAAATAAGACGTAAATATATATTATCAACAACAACAACAAATTTTAACTAATAAAATTTTGAGTTATAAGGATTAAATGTAACTTTATATACATTTGAACGGGTATAAACCATAATCTTTAGGACTTCTTGCAAGTCATCCGAGAATCGCTAGCTGCAAGAAGTCCATTTGTGTTTATATAGGTCAAAACGCTTAGTCATTAATTATTGCTGTATAATTCCGATCTATTTATAACAAATGAAAACCAAAACATTCAGATATGATCAAAGTAAGTAATCAGGGACATACCGGTACTCAACTTATAAATGGAATCCAAATATAATTCAGTTCTAATTTGAACTAAGTGTGAACTTACATAAAGAAGGACTGAACATATTTATATGGTCAATTTGAACACTAAATATATCATGATTGATAATTTATCCCCGATGTTCATGTTTGAAACTATTGTTTGATAGCACTTCAACTTCTGTTGGATACTTATAGGATTCTGTATTTGGTTTGGGGTATACTAGCCAAAACGTACACCTATAAGTTTACTGACATTATGAATATATATGTTGCATTATAAACGACGTCAGCGTCAGAACGAGTTGGCGTTCCAACGTGCCGGTATCAAATGTGTCGATATTACTTGGGCAAAACAAAAGATGCGTCATCTGAAATTGTAACTATTTATAGTGACGTTCCAAATAAGATATTCATTCAACAGTATTATAGGAAAGAATTAACACACTATATTCATAATTTCTTTGATTCAAGAACGTTATTCTCTCCGACTTTTTCCATTTCAACTACGTTGTCGCTGTCCTTTTTATTCCAGGTAAATCTACTTCCGTGCTGGGCTCCGGTTAGATCAAGTGATACTGCAATTACAAAAGACAAGATAGCGTACCCAAGTACTTGGTACAGAAACGTATGATACCCAATATGTTCATATAAATATCCAATTAACCTTAGATGCCCAATTCCACCGACAGAGCCACCAAGAAGTAGAAGCATCATTCCCATCCCCGTTAATTCAAGGTGTAAGTCTGCCCATGCCACACCTGACGGCCACAGAGGCGCGAGAAATATACCGAGTGGTTGTACCAATATCCAATAAGCTAAAGAATTATGTCTCGCGAAGATTGTCATTAGAATCGCAACAATCGTTAATCCGCCAGATTCTATTAAAACCAAAATTCGCACCGAAATCCATCTGGCTGCAACTGAAAAGGTAATCCGGCCAATCAAAAAGCTGATCCAAAAAGAGGTGTTGATATACGAGCCGCTGTCTTTCGAGAAATCCAGCTGGTCAATGGAATAACTGCGAACAAATCCGGCAATGACCCGTTCACCACCACCCACATTTCCAAAGTAAAAGAACAGAAGGACGAAAATCTGGATGCCGTAACACATCCGACCTCCTGCACACGTAGCGGGATTTATTAGTTGCAGAAAGGTTCGATCCTCGAATGCTTTTTCTGCCACTGGCTTTTCTGTATTAATTGTTTCAACCTCATTACTGCAGAATGTTTGATATCGCCTTTCACGAATTTGATAGATATAAAATGTAATTGAGTGCAAAGCAACTAGTGCTGCAGAGATTGCATATGAATATTCTATCCGCGATTCTGTTATATACTCTGACGGGACTGTACTATTTAGCATAACGTTTGCAGGAGTTGTTGAGATATTATATGAGTCAGTCAAGGTGGTGTTCTCAACATCCTCTCGTTTAACTGCTAGAAATGGATTTGTGTATAGTGGGATTAAAAATGAACCAAACCCGTAACCCGAATGAAGAAGAATCATTGGGGTTGCAGCCTTCTCTAACCAAAGCTTCAGTATAAGACGCTGTCCCGCTGAAATAGGCAAGTAAGTAAAAATGTTAATTTAGATATTAAATTCATAGTCAAGTTATTTTATTTCAAAAAAAAAATTTGAATAAGGAAAACGACCCCAGTAAATGAGTGAAAGAAGTTTTATGAATATTAAAAGTCCAAATATTTCAAAATTGACAAAGGCATTTAAAAGCTTCCAATGTTTAACATCTGACAACATACAGAATATACGACGTATAAATATATGAGCAGGAAAGTAATAGAAAACTTAGAAGAACCTTTGGAATCAACGCATGCAAACAAGTAAAACAATGGAAGACTTGGTTTGCTTGGGTCTGTTCATGAGTGATACCGAAATGTGTAATAAGCATTACACTTGAAAAGAAAATGTTTTGCCAAAAACAAAGACATACCAATGTTGACAATTGACTCTACAAAGCCGCCCACAAAACACAAAAACCACAGAACTTCCACGTTTGGTGACCATGGTATAAACACTGTTACTACTGCTGCTACATCTAAACAAACAGCCAACATGAGATGGCAGTATTTCCTGAACTTGTCCACCAGAAGTCCACCAAATACGCAACCAGGAAATAGTCCGACCATCCTGCCAGACACGGCCACGGCTATATTTTCATAGTCGGTGTTCAGTTTGATCTTGAGATCAATCAATGTTGGACCAAATATCTCAAGATATAAACCCTGAAATGGAATATTTCAAATATAAAGTATGTATACATTTTCTACTTAGAATATAACAGGGCAGTTAAAACAGTAACCTCTCTTATAAAACCACATATTTCAACAGTGAGTTTCAAACGATAGTTCACTGTTGACGTAATCAAGTGTCAAATCAGTACATAGATATCGGTATAGAACAATACTATGACACTGTGCGTCAGCTTCATGTTCATTCTTTGTTTATTATTTCACCTAATTTCTTAGTAGGCAAGTAAAATGCTCATATAGTATTTGGTTTTTCACATTTAACAAAACAACTAACGTACTCTCGATAATTTGGAAATATCTTTCTTGTTACTAAACGTACATTCATGAAATTTCTTATATGTTATGAAAACCATAACTTTAATTGCATATTACCTATTGAGGAACCTTGGGCATTGCAAAAATTTCATGTTTCGACCTTTACCCGTGTTTGAATAGATATAAAACACATCTGATTAAAAATTATTGTTTCCGTTAAGAGAGCAAAGATCAGTATAATGTCGGAAGGATGTATATATATTGAATTGTGAGCGACATTTAATCAAATATTTAACAAAATCTGCAATAAATTTAGATACTCCAGAATAAATCTTAAATCATTTTTGTTTTCATGTTGACCTGCCTTATGCTGAAACATTTGTGTGTATTTTTGATAATTTTTTAAATAAGGTTAATGTAACATTACATGAATTTGCTGAAATTTTAATACATGTATGCTTTTTACAATATACTGTTCTAAATGTGCGAGAAATATTACAAATATAATTATCTTGAAAGACATTGCCAGAAATATAGAGTGGAGCTGAAGCCTTTTTTTATAACGGATGTTTCCTACAGTGGACATAAACAAGCCTTAATTATTATTACCCTTAATCTGCTAAATTTCTATTTAACGAACTTGTCCGTCTTTCAAGGGGTGCTTACCAAAAAGATACTGACTGAATAGCGAAGCAGGATGATCTTGGTCTGCACTGATCGGAAAGGCAGAATCCCTTGCCGCCAGCAGGCTAAGGTTTAAGAGTGTTTTTCAATTTAGTAAACGTTATAAAGTTAAGTAATACTATATTGCAACTTACGAGAGCTAGCCATGTGGCTACAAGGAAGCCAGTTTCAACAACCTTTTCACATGTTGATCTTTGTGGCTTTATATCGGTATCTTCGTCTTTAGCAGTGTCCATTTTGTCGTCGTCTGCAAAATACAAGCACAGAGCATGCAAAGTTTAATAACAAACTTGTTTTCCAAAAGAATCTGGCAACTGCGGTATAATAAAGGTTACTATCTTAATGAATTACAAAGATGAACAGGGTATATAAGTAAGATGTGATACAAAGTTATATTAATTTTACAGATGGCTTTTTTTACGCACTTGATCAGGAAAATGTACATAAAGCCATTATTCATTTGTACTCACCTGCATTTAAAGAAAATACAGGTATTTTATCTTACATTTTATCTTTTTACCGTCGTACCCATTTATCAACAGAAACAGAAAAGAACATTTTCATAGAACATTGTCTGTTATACAAATCGTCATCTAACAATTCGTGAAGTCGTGAAAATTAATGACAACCATCAAATCTATTTGGTTAT
Organism: Mercenaria mercenaria; assembly: GCF_021730395.1. Classification (NCBI taxonomy): domain Eukaryota; kingdom Metazoa; phylum Mollusca; class Bivalvia; order Venerida; family Veneridae; genus Mercenaria; species Mercenaria mercenaria. The sequence continues at coordinate 39,321,471 of NC_069362.1, forward strand.
GAAATTTTATTATATTTTATACGATGGTTATAATATGACAATGTTTTGAAAATTGACTATCTAATTCTGCGGTATTTAATAGGTTTAACTAATTTTTGCATATAAAGTTGGTCGCGGAATTGCCCACGTATGTTAGCATAGCACAATAATGACCAATTGTTTCATACATAATGTGCCAATAATGGATGGAAAAATAACTTTGAAAAGTCAATCAATAAAAATCAGATACAAACAAGTTGTATTAGCAATAGTCATTTCCGGTTTAGATCATTAAAGTCCTTAATAGTTTTAAATAAACCAAATCTCGTCTAGGTTCTAACTTTTGCAAACAAAAATAAGGTGGCAGCATTTAATTGAACATTGAATTTCAGCCTTGTATTGTATGAACGAGCGACAAGGAGACTAACATTCATCAATGGACCTTTACCCTGCGAAATTTCTAAAATGGACTGGTCCATCGTTCAAACTGGGAAGCACCATTTATTATTGAAAGGTTGAGTAGCGAACAGTGCAGACGAAGATCCGTGCAGGCTGATCTGTCTGCACTCGTCGCAAAGGCAGAATCACTTGCCGCCAGCAGGCTTAAGGTTAACAACAGATGTTTTAACAGTAGCACTAATTTTATATCGGTTGTAAACCATTGTTAGAACAGTTTGAACTTGCAAAAGTGGAACATAAATTGATCAAAATGTACACAAATCATGTAGCCGATATTGCATGTATCATTAATTCAATTTATCAAAAGATCATACCTTTAAAATTGACAAAGTACGTCGATGCGTGTCTTCAGTTTTTTTATACTTCAAAATGAAAGCGTTCGTTCCAGTTAAAATCGTACAGGAGAATCAGCACCAGAAATAAATGTACCCAAATTTAGCGCAAATGACGTTTTCACAGTCTATCTTAGCTACAGACACATGTAAGCTCCTAGTATACATAGTATACAAGAAATTTTGGTATTTGCAGTTGTATATCATGTTGCGAAAAGAAGCATAATATATACTCGTATTTTGACCTCACTGATATAAACCGTATATAACATGTTAAAGTGTTGGTCCCTAAGCTACGGTGCCCCTAAAGTGACATGTTACACACTTTTTTCCACTTAGGTAATGTGAGACTTTTTTTTATTTCGTTTAAACGAAATCATTTCGTTAAAACGAAATAAGTACTTCGTTTAAACGAAATCATTTCGTTTGAACGAAATAAGTATTTCGTTTAAACGAAATAACATTTCGTTTAAACGAAATCATTTCATTTTAACGAAATAACTAATTCGTTTAAACGAAATCATTTCGTTTTAACGAAATAACATTTCGTAAAAACGAAATGATTTCGTTTGAACGAAATAACTATTTCGTTTAAACGAAATAAAAAAAAGTCTCACATTACCTAAGTGGAAAACAAGTGTGTAACATGTCACTTTAGGGGCACCGTACTAAGCAGAGAACTGTTGCATTATTAATTTCATATGGTAGCCATGAGCTAAACAACAACAACAATAACAGCAACAACACTTGTTCTGTGTTCAAAATAAGCTGACAATAGATTATGGTCTTTACCTGCTATAAGCGAGCTAAGTGAAAACAAAACAAAACAAAAAAATACGAGGGAATATAAATAGGTCAAGAAAACATTCCTAGTTAACTGTACTATCGTGCAGATTGGATGATTTGTAAATAAGTTATCAGAGCCAATTTTTTATTTAATTTTTCAGACGAGTTTCATAGGCCGCTTTATCAGAGATATGTAATTAAAACAAGGAAACTTGAAGAACATGTAATATAACACATAAAAACAAATCAGGTCATACCCATATACATACATGCTTTTTTTTTGATAAACTGAGGATAAGGTCATGAACGTTCGTCTTTTACATGTCCCTTTCCTTTGTTTATAGTTTAAACAATATTTAGAATACAATTTGCTAACTATCCAGTAACACAAATTAATAATGTGTAACATTCATACATGTATTTATCTCACATTTGATATCGCTGGTGTGCAATTTCTTAATTTTGATAATAAACTAGTCTAATAACAATTTGACGTTGACGTCGTTTTAAATAGATGTTTGTCAAATTTGACTTTGTCTAACATAGCTATAGAAAGAAGAAATCGTTGTTTCAGCATGAAAAAAGTAGCATGTGGCATAAAATACAATATTTGTGTCTTTCCAAATTGATTTTATTAAATATATCTGCGAAGTTAAGATAAATTCCTCCGCCCCTCCGCACTATACTTCCGATTGGTGAGATATTTTAATTAGTCTTGTTAGCATATGTCTTATAAACTTTCCATGAATGAGAAGTGCCCACTCTAGATGCGCATGCCACCTTCTCCTTAAGTAATGTGCTTTCTATATGAATTAGAATTTAGGAAGGACCAACGTTGTCTATATATATATATATTTGACATTATATAAACGAATGAGTTTTTTTTTGAACTACTTATCTGGGTAAAAAGAATAAAACGACGTTAAATTCGCTTGACATGGAATCGACGGCGTTCTACGTATTCAAATATAATAGTGCGAAACAATTTCATTTGCGGTTACTTATATCAAATACATATTTTGAAATAACAGCATTGTTATCCCGCTTTTGCATACTTTTATAATCTGAATGTAAATGAAATGTCTTAACTTAAAATAAGCCAGTGAGTCGAGCAATAGTTGTCATTTATTGCTTTGATCGTACTGGAAAAAGGGAAATATAAAAATCTCATAAACTTTGTAAAGAAGATCAGCATCAAATTGGATCACCGACAAAGTTACGTACTCGCTTTGATAGGAATAAAGGGTGCTTTTACGGTTAAGTAATGTTGGTATTCACGTATGCATAACCCAGCATGCTTGAAAGATAGTCGCTAGTTGAATACATGTACATACGTCATGAGAACAAATTTTGATGGATTTATCTGCATTGAATCCCTGCATTTAAACTTTAACAAAAAATGAAATAAACACATAACCTATTTGCTTAGTGGATGGACTTCAATACTTCCGTATAGTCCAGCAGTTAGGTCTGCAATTATATTGCAAAAACGGCCAGACATTATCAATATTTACGTGCAAGAAGTATTGTGGTCTGTTGGAATACCAAAGACGAAGAAGAAGAAGTAAAAGAAGCAGGACAAACGTAACGTGAAAAAAAAAGAAAAAAAGAATATATTACACGTACATATATCAACTTAATGTTACAGGATAATGATAGTGAATTATTAGTTATTCAAAGGACACCAAAAGCTTTACGAACAAGCAATAAATAATCTAACAAAAGCTTCACGAACAACAGCAAATAACACAGCAAAAGCTTTATGAACAAGCTAAATATAACAGAACAGAACAGAACAGATATTTTATTAACGTATACAATACCTGTATCTTGTTAATACAACATGAAACTATACATATAATACATTATTCTATACCTATTTTATCTATCCAATCGCGAACGTTCATTTGCAACACGTGACAGTACAACATATTACGGTATTTGGATGCACGTGCGTACAAAAATCCTGTATTTTCTGTATTTGGACGCACGCGCGTACAAAAAATCTTGTATTTTCTGTATTTGGACGGTTCAACAGTCCCATGTTAAACATACGATAAAGCCCGAAACGCGTGAAAATGTTCCGAATGTTAATCGGATGAAGTAGGCGCTCTATGTACAGAGTTTGATTATGCGTCTTGAAATCTGGATTTAATTGAGTTTGTTTTGTTTACAACACACAAACAACGATTCAAGGGATAACAATGCTATCTGTAATATGAATCAGGCACTGCCTAGCAAGGGGATTTATCTTTTTTATATCTACTTACAAAGAAATATTCAACACTCAAAAGAAAGTGAAACTTCGCTCTAAACAGTTTACATTTAGTGTCATCATACCTCTTACAGCGAATATCATACTTTGCAAAATTTACGAAAAGCCGTGACGGTGACGTCATTCACTGCGTTCTCGCCCTGGCTTTAGAATTATTTTTGTTTGTTTGCACTCCATGCAGAAACTTGACGGCCTTTACACTTTCTTACTGTTTTTAAAGTGTTTTTCTGTTGCATGTATAGTTTTCATTACGAAAAAAGAAGTAAAAGACTTATGTTGGCGCGGTTTACAAATTTCTTTGACTGATTCGGGGTGCTCCGATGTTCATGCAGACAACCAGTCTGCGTTGTGTACATAAACCGGAACTGGAAAACATCGAAAAAATTGCCTCAGTATATGCAGACAACAAAGACGAATAACTATATACGGACGTTACCGTCTCGGGGATTTTCATCCCCGGCGCTTCGCGCCGTGGATAAATCCCCTATTAGATATTAAAACGTTCGTTAATAATCAAAAACTTCAATATACAGTAAAAAGGATCAGCAGATGTTGGAATATTTGAAAAGTCGCTTAAAGAAGCCGTTCCGGACGAAACCTAGAAATTGGTATCAGCCCTGACTGTCTGAATAGCTACCTCATCAGTTTTTATTTAAAGGTTAAGAAAAAGAGAAGATTATGAATGGCAACAGACGGGCGGTCAGCATCCAAAACATGTCTGCTCTATAATTCAGTTTTCGTCGGATCTTCACCAAAGTTGCTGACAATGTTTGTGGGCATTACATCTCGGCTAATTTCGATAACCAGCCAAATTGTACCAGGCACTCTTTGATTTTAGTCCTTGAATTACTCGAAAAACGGGGAATTTAGCCTTGTCCGCTCTTTTAAGTCGAACAGTTTTCATCCGATCTTCACCAAACTTGCTGACAATGTTTGTGGGCATAACATCACAGCCAAGTATTATTACCACCCAAATCGCCAATTGGCTGTTGTAGGGAGGTTGCACCATATACTTTCTTTAATGATGATACGCAGAAAAAACAACATTGTTCTGTATAATATATATTTGTACTCATACCAAGCTGGGAACTATTATTATAGTAAGATGAAATAGATATACATGTAGAATAAAAAGGTTATTTAACATTGTATTGTACGAGGGGTGTTCAATAAATACGCGGAAATGTGCTCTTATTTCTTCATGTATCATCAAAAATGAAAGAAACTGCTACATAATGTAGATTAGGGAATACTGAGTTGATATGACAACATGTTGTTTTCTTTGGATAAATAATAAGTAAATAATAGTCCCCATGGCAACGTCATATGACGTCATCCGGCCCATTTTTGTCTCCTTTTCAAACTACATGCGCTAAAACATTAATTACTTGCCACTGGCGTATTTTTCAAGCTACCTTTTCTTTAGTTGGGTAAATATAAATATGAAGTGTAAGCGCTATGCCAATAACGTCAAATTATAAATGTGACATCATTCAAATGTTTGACAGGCATATTGTATTGGTCATCGCTTGAAAGTCAGTGTTGAAAGGAGTCATGAGATAACACTTTGTGTTTTGAATCGAAAATCAAGAAAAGAGACAAATGCGGTACTGCTGAAGGTTTAATGGACAATGCCCTGAAGTAAACAAAATTTTATAAGTGGAACGGGACGTTCAAAAGTGGTCAGGAGAATATTGCTGACGACTCGTGGTACGGACATGAAAAATGACGTTCAGTTACGTTTTATCAATTAAAGAGCTCCTTGATACGGCATCACAGTTCAGTGTCCCATTTCATCAGAACGACAGTTATATCATATGAACAATATTTATTTATTGTTAGGAAAGTGTAGAAAATGCATTTAATTTCGATAAACATTGAACCAATTGTAATCACAAGTTGTATCGATTAATTGTTTGTGATACGACACCGTCTTAATGATGCTGGGCCGCTTTTTGGGAAATGACGTTGCCATGTTCTGATATTTTTTATTTAAATATTCAGATTTAGTATGTTTATATCAGTAATACTTTCAATTTTCAGCAAAATAGGACCAGAAATAAAGAAATGAGAGCACATTTCCGGATATTTATTGAACAACCCTCGTACAATATGAGATATATTTTGACTCGTATCCAGCTGAGAAAACCATACTCGCCTAGCGGCTCGTCCAGTATGGTTTTCTCAGCTGGGTACTCGTCCAAATATATCTCCGTATTGTACAGAACAATGTTAAATAACCTAATATTAAACGTGATAGGCAAAATGACTTTTAAGTATATGCAGAGAATGAACAGATCTGAATTTAACCATCAGTATGTTACAAGAATATTACAACGATATCACAAGAGAAACAACATCAATCTAATTATACTAGTATACAAAAATTAATTTAATAAATAATCTGCATTTACGAATTCAAGAAGTATAGGTAGTTTAATACATGGTGATCAACTGAATGGCAGTATTAATGTCAACACAAACAAACTCACAAGCATTTCCAAGACACGAGTTTAAATTCCTTGCAATAATTCATTTCTCTTGTTATTGGCTAATGTTATATATTTACACAAAATAACTAGAATAGATTTATTACTTGATTGTAGCAATTTTAAGAATTTATACATACTTGTATGAGTATAGAAATAACGTTTAATGAACCTTGCACGTAATTCTTTATAAACTCTGCATTTAAGGACAAAATGAAATTTATCTTCAATCTCATTAAGATCACATAACTGACAAATTCGTTCGTGTCTTTCTAACCTGTCTCTGCCGTACCTGGCAGACTCTATACGGAACTTGTGTGCAGATATACGGAGTTTCGTTAAACAACTTCGTGATGTTTTACATAATGATATACTGAAATAATTTTCAATACCAAAATTTGTTTTAACATGTGAATATAAAGTACAAAAACATTATTTGCCGCAATGTCGGCACACCATTTTTGCTTAAAACAATCTATAATTCTTTGTTTAATAATTGATACAAATGTTTTGGCATCAAACTGACTTGGTAAATTCCAAACATCAGAAAAACCATGCTCGTTAAGAAGGCATTTCAATATAACACAACAGGAGCTTTATTTCATATTAACAACCAGCAAATGATATACAAATTGTAGGCTGGTCATGATCTGCATTGTTCGCTATTCAGTTAGTAAATTTTCAGCAAACATCCCTTCGAATTATAAATGGTACTGCCCAAACTGAATGATATACGGTACCAGTCCATTTTAGAAATGCAGCAGAGTAAAGGTTAAAAACAAGTGGTCAAGCAATGATGTCTAGAAGAAAGTGCCTTAATTATCTTGAAAAAAAGAAGACATGTAATGCTTGCGATGCGCCGAAATTATGAAATACTATTCCGGCTACCTTTTGAAACGCTAAAAGTTTGGATGCTTTCAAAAGATCAGTAAAAACACACATTTTCTTCAAGGTCTATGGAAACTATATTTAACTTTGCACTGGAAAGCAAACTGTTGTATGACTGTGAAACAGAAATTATTTACTGTTGTTAATTGTTCTTTAAAATATCTAGTATGATTATTATGTAGAGTCAAACCTGATTCTAGCTAACTACTTCTGGTAGTATTAATGTTGATATATTTTTATGCCCCCGAAGGGAGGCATATTAGTTTTCAACTGTCCGTCCGTTCGTTAGTTCGTTCGTTCGTTCGTTCGTTTGTCACAACGTTAACTTTTTGCATGAAGGCACTTTACTCGCGAACCACTGCACCCAGGACCTTTAAACTTCACGTGCTGATAGTATTTATTGAGTACAGGACCCCTACTGATATTGGGGTCACCAGATCAAAGGTCAAGGTCACATGGTCCAATGTTAACTTTTTGCACGAAGGCACTTTACTCGCGAACCACTGCATCCAGGACCTTCAAACTTCACATGCTGATAGTACTTATCAAGCACATCATCCTTACTGACATTTGGGTCACCAGGTTAAAGGTCAAGGTCACAGGGGCCAATGTTAACTTTTTGCATGAAAGCACTTTGCTCGCGAGCCACTGCACCCAGGACGTTTAAACTTCACATGCTGATAATACTTATTGAGTACACAATTCTTACTGACTTTGGGCTCACCAGATCAAAGGTCAAGGTCACAGGGGCCGATGTTAACTTTTTTGCATTAAGCCTCTTTACCCGCGAACCATTTCACCCAGGACCTTCAAACTTCACATGCTGATAGTACTTATTGAGTACAGGACCCTACTGACTTTGGAGTTACCAGGTCAAAGGTCAAGGGCACAGGGGCCAATTTTAACTTTTTGCATGAAGGCACTTTACTTGCGAACCACTGCACCCAGGACCTTCAAACTTCACCTGCTGATAGTACTTATTGAGTACACGACCCCTACTGACTTTGTTGTCACCAGGTCAAAGGTCAAGGTCACATGGTCCAATGTTAACTTTTTGCATGAAGGCACTTTACTCGCGAACCACTGCACCAAGGACCTTCAAACTTCACAAACTGATAGTACTTATTGAGTACACAACCCCTACTGGCTTTGGGTCACCAGGTCAAAGGTCAAGGTCACCAGGTCAAAGGTCATTCTGCGATATGTAGTTTGTACAGCGCTTTTGAACGTTTATCTTATAGATGAAAAGAAAACGCTATAAAAAGCTGGTAAACAACAACAACAACAACAATAATAACAATAATAATAATAATAATAATAATAACAATAAGCTAAGAACATTTTTTTCTATATGCGTGCAGTCTTTACATTATCATCCTTTCCGCTAGCCTTTGTAAACCGATGTAAAAACTCGAAAAGCTGCAAAAACACGATGACACACTGTTGTCATGTGTTCCTACGATTGATAAATAGCATCAAAACGTATAAAGTATTACACTATGCATGCTATGCATGTACTACGTTACGCTGAAATATTTAACAAAATGTAAACTTGTATACTAAAGATTGTCGAAAAAAATCTGCAACTAAGCAAAACAAAATTTGATAAAAGATGTATAAAATTCTGGTATTTTTAAAGTTATGAAATGAATGAGAGCATAAAATGAAACTAGACTAGAATATGGGTATCTATGGTCTATAAAAAAAGCAATAATGAGTCTTGGTAGTTTACAAATTTTTAAAAGATAGTCACCTTCACACATATATAACTATAAACATGGCGATGTTATAATTATTTGATATTGTTTTACATTATATAGACAAACGAGTTTTGTAATAAATCAGGAAAGTCGTGACAAACAAAAGCTGATATCTTTATCTGACCACATCCTAGAAACAAGTATTAATTTGACTTGATATTTGATCATATATCTGTATCCTTATAGATGGCATTTCATCGTTAATTTATCGTGAATATTTGTGAATTTGAAATATTAGTAGATGTCGTAAAAAGAAGGAAGTTAAGTGTATCACATCTTTACATAATTTTGATGGCCTTTTTAAACTTATTTTTCTACAGCTCTATGAACAATTGACAAATGTACTGCAAGTTTTAGAAAGGGATGGTGGTACTCTAGATAAAAATGCACAAATTTAAGAAATGTAAGTGAAAAAAGCCCAAAGATGAACATCCTATAGGCAATGTTACTTTTAAGAAACGCACATACACCCTCCCCGAAGCGCAATTAACCCACAACTCGCTTACAAGCACACGATCACCACATACAAACAAAAACACACACGCTCACATGCACAGATAATACACACGGAGACAAAAGGAACAAACAAAAGAACACAGCCGGACACCGCTCTTTAACGATCAGTGGCAAACCGTCATTAGGGAAATTAACCGGTTAATGGCGCGAGCCTAATTTTCCTCTTATCTCCATCATGTTAGAAAGTCAGACTATCAGGCCAATCCCTTCCACACGCAATTATTTTGAAGAAACTAGCTTATATCATATAAAAACTTTGATACAAAGTCAAAATGAAATAAAGTATTTAGCCTATACCAATATGACAGTGTATATGGCTTAGCATATTTAAACTCACTTTGCTAATATATGTTTGAGAAATTATGTATCCACTTCCGCTGTATGTATATGCTTAGTGCTTATTTTGTAGTCATTTGCATACATGCGTTTGTATGCACTCTGTAATTTGTTAAAATGGTAATAAAATGGGCTGATTTTTTTCTTGTTCTGTTAAAAAGCTACTTTGGGCGAATAACCGCCTAAGTTTTACATTTGATTGAAAAAAAAGAAACAAAAAAGAAAACCAAACCCCCACCCCCCCTCAAAAAAAAACAACAAAAAAACAAAAAAAAAACAACAACAACAAAAAAAACACAACAACAAAAACAACAACAACAACAAAAAACAAAAAACAACAACAACAAAGAAAACACATGAATTAAAACACTTTCGATGGTTTTACGCCTAACCGACTGCATAATGCTATGTAGCTCAAGTGGTTTCAAGGTCAAATAGCTAGACACAAACGTATTTCAAACGTTTTGAATAATGCACAAATATGACAGCATTTCATAACATATATATATAAAGTTGACACATTAATTCTATGTATTTTGTATTAAAATTGCAGCGTAATGTAATATTTTGTGCAAAGGAAATGAACTAGTTAAGCATGATTCATTATTTAGTTAAATTATACTTCAATGAATATTGAAAACTAACAGACAATACTTTTATTTTGTAACTATGAAAGTGTTTAGTAAAAATAAATCACCTATAATAATAATACTTACTATAATAGTTAACAGTCATTCTCTGTAATGACTTAACCAGCTATATAGGGGGTTTGGCAGGCATGGCCTTCAATTTTCCTAAAAATTTGCATATTGTCATTATTTGATGCATACTATATCAATCTACTTCTTTTTTAGTGATACGTGCTTCTGTTGCCATGGTAACCAACAGGTACATTCTATGTTAGGATTCCAGCATATTTTTGGCAAGAAATCCCACTTTTTAACCCTTGTTTATTTTTAGGAACAAACAGAAAAAAATGAAAATGGGATTATTGTGTTAAAATACATTGTTTTAAAAGAAAAAATGACCAGTCTGTATATAAATTAAACAGTTGTGATTGTCAAGCGTACACTCAGAATTGTGGGGTGGTCCTTGTATATGAAAAACATTGATTTTGCGTAATCTTTAACTAACTGCTGTTATTTCCTGCGGACACATTGGGAACAAAAAGCCTTGGTCTATGAAAGGAAAATACTTGTTGTTACAGAATATGAAATAAAAGTTCTGGGAATCTACTTCCAAAATGTTGTTACCATGGAAACAAATTGTGCATATTTTCAATTTTCAAAAAAATTAAATAACGTTTGTCAAGACCATAACTTTGACATGCATGGAGCAATCTTGTTTATATTTGGCGTGAATATTAACATCAGTGAGACAAAGTTTCATGCACAAATCCCAGGTTCCAATCTCAAAGGTCAAGGTCACAGTTGGAGGTCAAAGGTCATATCAGATCTTGTATGGCCCATAACTTTGGAATGTGTTGAGAAATCTTCTTTAAATTTGGCACGAATGTTTAACTCAATGAGACGGAGTGTCTAGTGCAAATCCCAGGTTCCTATCTTAAAGGTCAAGGTCACAGTTAGGGGTCAAAGGTCGTTTTAGAGCTTGTCCAGGCCACAACTTTGATAAGTAAGTAGCGATCTTTTTTATCTTTGGCAAAAATGTTCATCTCTGTAAGACAAAGTTTTGTGTGCAAACCTCAAGTCCCTATCTCTAAGGTCAAGGTCATACTTGGGGGGTCAAGGGTTATTTTAGAGCTTCTCCAGGCTTTTACTTTGCTATGCATAAAGCAATCTTTCTTTTATTTGGCATAAATGAGTGTAGACCTTGAGCCGACATGGCTTACTTATGAGTTCTGGATGAGGTGACCATTTGACGGAAGTTTAATGAAAACTCTTCAAGGGTTAATGAGATTCAGAGCTCAAACCTTTGACCTTGAGTTGTAACCTTGACCTTGAGCAGACATGGCTGACCAGCGAGTTTTGCACATTGTCTTCATGAGGTGATTATTTGATCCAAGTTTCATGAAAACCCTTCTCAGGGTTTAGGAGATACAGAGCGGACACAAAATGGAAGGCTCAAACCACTGACCTCGAGTTGTGACCTTGACCCTGAGCAGACATGGCTGACCCATAAGTTGTGCATATTATCTTGATGAGGTGACTGTTTGACTAAAGTTTCATGAAAATCCTTCAAGGGGTTAAGGAGATATAGAGCAGACATAAAGTGTTATGGACGGAAGGACAGATTGACAGACACCATCCGTATAACAACAACTGTGGTGGTGGATGAATAATTACAGAAGACATTTTAACTATGATATCACACGCCAAATATCAAGGCTCTAGTTATTATTGATTCAGAGAGTATTTTCATGCTGTTGCATTAACACTACAACAATTTAACATAATTTGTAAATTTACTATAAAGTAGTGCTTCCCAATATTCTTGTTGACCTGAACCCATAATAGAAGAAATAGTATATTATGTTTCAGTATACAAGAGGGCCATAATGGCCCTATATCGCTCAACTGTCATCATTGCACATAAGGACAAGAAGGTAAAAAAATCATTATCAAGTTTGATCAACAGAATCATGAGAAGATATAGTTGAAATTTTCTTAAAGGTACAGATATGTCAAAATACACCTATAAATTGGAGGTACCATCCATGTTGTACCACAGGAAAGTGGTCTCGGTTTTTCCCTATGGCCAATAATTAAAAGTTACTAAATAAGCTATTTATAGTAACATAAAAGGGAAGTAATTAAAAAAAATTGTAAGTGAACAAAAGAAGAATCTGCCAAATACAAGAGCTGACTGATGACAGCGCGCTCGACTATTCGAAGAATTTATTGAATAATGGGGTCAAAATATTAACATAGATATTCAGACAAAAGAAAAAAATAGATTAGACAATGTTCCAGTATTTATGGATTTCGATAAGTGTACTCTTGCCTACAGATGGAAATCGTAATGATAAACAAGTGTTCAAAGTTTAAAAGCTATATGTCAAATAGTTTTGACAAAACATGAGCTTGTATGAAAACAGAACAGATTTCTAAGTTCAAAAAGGGCCGTAATTCAGCCAAAATAGATGATAGAGGTATGTACTCTTTCCTACAGATAGAGACTATTATACTGAATAAGTGATAAAAGTTGCAAAGCCAAATGTCAAACACTTTACACAAAATATGAACTGGTACGAAAAACTAAACCAAGATTTCTAAGTAGAAAGGGGCCATAATTCAGCCAAACTCCTTGATGGAGTTATGTACATTTGCCTATAACTGGTTATGGTGATGGTAAATAAGTGTTGAAAGTTTCAAAGCTTTATCTCAAAAGACTTTGCCAAAATATGAACTGGTACAAAAAACTTAACCAAGATTTCTAAGTCAAAAAGGACCATAATTCAACCAAAATTCTTGATGGAGTTATGTGCTCTTGCCTATAACTGGAAATGGTGATGGTAAACAAGTGTTGGAAGTTTCCAAGCTTTATCTCAAAAGACTTTGTCAAAATATGAACTGGTACGAAAAACTTAACCAAGATTTCAAAGTCAAAAAGGGCCATAATTCAGCCAAAATCCTTGATGGAGTTATGTACATTTGCCTATAACTAGACACAGTGATGCTAAACAAGTGTTAAACGTTTCAAAGCTTTATCTCAAAAGACTTTGCCAAAATAAGAACTGGTACTAAAAACTTAACCATGATTTCTAAGTCAAACGGGGCAATCATTCAGCCAAAATCCTTGATAGAGTTATGTGCACTTGCCTATAACAGGCTATGGTGATGGTAAACAAGTGTTGAAAGTTTCCAAGCTTTATCTCAAAAGAATTTGTCAAGAAGTGGACTGGTACGAAAAACTTAACCAAGGTGTGATCGACGCCAATGCAGTGGTGAGCAGGATAGCTCTACTTATTCTTCGAATAGTCGAGCTACAAAAAAACAAGAGCAATGCAATGCAACGCAAATGCAAATCAATATACACACAAAACAAAGTCATATGACCTTTGACCCCTAAGTGTGACCTTGACCTTGAAGTGAGCCATCTGAAACATGCGCTCTGCACATCGTTTCCATGAGGTGAACATTTGTTTAGGTTTCTTTGAAATCCTTCAAATGGTTCAAGAGTTACAGAGCGGAAATGAAATCGCTAACCAACAGACAGACAGACATTCAGACCAGACACAGAGGCGGTAACGTAATAAGTCTCTTAGGGCGTATAAAAAAGAATTGAAGTCTTATGGTGTAACAAGCTGTGTGCAAATTTGGTTAAAATCAAATCATAAATGAAGCTGCTATTGTGCAGACAAAGTCAAAATAGCTAATTCTGGCCCTTGCAGGGGTCATAACTCTGGAACCCAAAATGGGATCTGGCCGGTTCAAGAAAGGAACCAAGATCTTAATATGGTGACACAAGTTTTTATGCAAGTTTGATTAAATTCAAATCATAAATGAAGCTGCTATTGTGCAGACAAGGTCAAAATAGCTGATTCTGGCCCTATCAGGGGCCATAACTCTGGAACCCATACTGGAATCTGGCCAGTTCAACAAAAGAATCAAGATCTTGCGGTGATAAAAGTTGTGTGCAAGTTTGGTTAAAATCAAATCATAAATGAAGCTGCTATTGCGCAGACAAGGTAAAGATAGCTAATTTTGGCCCTTTCAGGGGCCATAACCCTGGAACCCATAATAAGATCTGGTCAGTTTCAGAAAGGAACCAAGATCTTATGGTGATACAAGTTGTGTGCAAGTTTAGTTAAAATAAAATCATAAATGAAACCACTATCGTGCAGACAAGAAATTGTGGACGGACGAAGGGCAATCACAAAAGCTCACCCTGTCACTACGTGACAAGTGAGCTAATAAAACTAAACTGTTATATGCAGTGTTATTCGCCTAGGCCCTTGTGAAATTATTCTGCTTGAGTATAACCCCTTCATAATGTTTCTATGTTAATGCTGAAGTCACTTCAATGGAGCACTATGTATTTATCAAGAACCAGCGCTTCAAATTTGATAAAATATTTTACTTAGAAAACATGTTTTTAAACAAAATATCACAAAACACAACTTTCTTGATTAATTTACACATACCCTGAGCTAGTTATTTGCTGTACGCTTTCTCTTTCATTTGCGCCTTAATGGAACTATTCTGCAAGATGTATTAATAATATATGTCATTTGTTATACAAATCAGATAGAAATATCCATCCCAAGGGCACCTGCACATTGGGCGGCAACTCTACAATCCTCGATACCATGCACCCATGCTCAGGTGGCCGAGGGACGGATATTTCTATCTGAATTTTAAACACATGACTGAAGGTTTTTCTTGCTTGTCTTATACATAAAAGTTTTATATTCTGGCAGACTAGTTTCCATGCACACAGTATTTTACAAATAAAAAAATAGATAAAGCAAATAGAAATACTTTCTTTGTAGCACTCTTTCTTAGAGTTTGTAAAGTGCGAGAAATAGATGTCTGTAAGCAGAAGTGATGTCATGACCTTTCAGTGATGCACAATAATAAAGTTCCATTTTAGCTTTATCATTTGTAGTGTAACGTTGTGTTATCACCATAAAGTAACATCTTTTGAATCAAGAAATATACTACAAGGAACGTAGAGAAACTATCAATATATCTGACTTTTTCGAATTTTACATAAACGATATATGTGCATGAATCTCTAGTTGTCATTAACAGCACGAAATTCATCTGGCATGGGGAATATCAGATGGGTTTTGCCAACACTGGAAATGCCAGTTCAATGTGCAAGCATACCATTTCTGGTACTGACAAAGAATGTGACGACCTAACATTTGGTGCCATACATGTGCAAAATAAACAGTTCCGTCATGTTTGATATAACTTTTACATACCAGATATATTAGAATAGCAATAATTTCTAGCAAGACATGTTTAAACACTATACAATCTGACTGTTAAACGTAATATGAAATAACTGCTCTTGCTTGACCTAAAACTCCCATTGTGAAAAAACAAAGTAAAAAACGGTTTTGCTATAAATTATTTCTTAAGTCTTCTGCTAACTTTAAATTGTCAGCCATGGAAGTAGTCATATTTTGTCTTTAGTGGCTGCTGTCAATTTAGACTTGAAAGAACTTTTTGACCGGATAGCTTTCTTTCCATCTTCTTTAACATCCGAGTCATAATCTTCAACATCTGTTGTCTTTTCGAGTTGATGTAAACGAGAGAAGTAGGAGCTGATTTGTTGACCTGACATGAATTTATGTCTGGTAAACTTTCCCGACAGTCTCATTTCCTCCATTGCCACAAAGGGTTCGACTTTGTTCATGCCACTTTATCTGTGTTAAAATTCTTTCTCGAAGTTTTTTTGTTCGAAATTGAAGCTGATTCTACATTTTGTTTCTAAAATTACTCATTCTTACACAAGTGTAGTAATACAGTACTTTCAGCTATACTCTCATTATTGTTGGGCAAAGGCAGCATTTCCTTTGAGTGGAACATGTTGAATGAAGTATCGGCATATACATGCTTAGCCTTTTTATGTTCAAGTCATTTTGCTGAGTGTGGACAGCTTTTATTGTTGAAAAAGTCCTTGTGTAGTTGTCCTACAGACACTAGAATACAATGGTTGATAACTCCGCTACTGCTCCTGAAAATCAAATAAAATTACATATAATTTATAAAAGGGAAACATTAGGTTTCCTAATTCCATTACATATACCACTTAAAGTTAATTTATAACAGGGCAGGGCCTCTTTTCACCCTAGGGGCATAACTTGAATAATTTTTATAGAGGACCATTAGATGATGCCACATGCCAAATATTGTGGCCCTATGCTTTGTGGTTTTTGCCAAGAAGATTTTCAAAGTGTTCCCAATATAAGTCTATGTAAGCCATTTGACTCTCCCCCCAGGGTCTGGCCATATTTGACCCAAGGGGAATAATTTGAACAATCTTGGTACAGGACCACTAGGTGATGCCACATATCAAACATAAAAGCCCTATGACCTGTAGTTTTTGACAAGAAGATTTTTCAAATTTTTCCTTTTTGTTGGCATGGCAATTTCCAGAGTTCTATATGGAATTCAATTCTTTGAACAATTTTCAAAGACCATCCAAGTAACATCCCTGTGAAGTTTCATCAAAATTAGGAGGAGATGTTGTTTAAAGGAAAGTGTGGACGGAAGGGTAGAAGGGTGCCAGATGGTGAGCGATCACAATAATCATCCTGAGCTTTTGGCTTGGATGAGCTAACAAGAACTGGTAAAAGGCAGCACTTTCAACTGTTTGAAATCCTTCCACACAATATCTGCTTACATACAAAAGCTTTACAAAAATTGTGTAAGTTTAAAAATGGGCAAACTTTGGTAAACTGTAAGCCAGAGATGTGAAACCAAGTTCTGAATGGTCAATTCAAGGTGGCAAAGACTTATAAATAGACTTATGCGTTGACAAAATGTCAGCTTGAATTATAAAACCTGCTCTGTGAATCATCCTACGATAGCATTATTGTAACAATGATCCTGAAAGCAGTCAAACAGTTTCTCAGAAACCTGGTAACATATAATTTCTGCAGTTAAAACTGAACACTGAAAGGGGCATAATTAAGGGGGTATGTGACTGTGATGACAGAATACTAATTTAAAGGTACAATATGCAAAGTGATATAGTATTTCAGATAATGATATTAAGGACAAAATTGAAACCAAGAAACTGTTGTTACACATGAGCATATATTGTATATAAATTTACCTTAATATATTGTAGTCTGTCATATGCGGAATCTCTATCAAAATTCTCCTACCGTTTGGGGAAATGCCTGAAAAAAAAAAATGTTTTAAAATGTCATTGATGTATGTCATGTGTTTTGTTTAAATAATATCACCACATCTAGGACACAGATTTCTGTCATTTGACACGTATATTTCTGTGCATGCACACCAAGTCATATAACACAGTAACACAGGAAATCAGTATTGACTAATACCAGTAGATGTGTGAGTAACTAATAGCATACTACGAATGTATGTACACAGTGAAATACCGGTACTTCATCTTTTAAATGATTATGATAATGAAAATACTGTAGTAAACTTTCAGTAACTAGAGCTGCTTTTGAAAAAATGCATGTCTGTCACAATCATGCCTAATCATCTGAATAGTATTATATAAGTCAAACATGTGCCAAGACCTCAACTCTGCCTCATGACTGTGTACAAATGTGCCAATTTACATCTAATTCCCTCCAGTATGAAAAAGAAATGCTCCGGACAAAGTCATTCTTGTATGTGACCTTTGGCCTCTAAGTGTGACCTTGACCTAGGGACCTGGTTCTTGCGCATGACACTATGTTTCATGATGGTGAACAATTTTGTCAAGTTACATTCAAATCCCTCAACGCACGAAGAAGAGATGATACAAAGTCTGTAAATTAATCCTAGGACCTGGTTTTTGTACATGTCACTCCGTCTCATGATGGCGAACAACTGTCCCAAGTTACATCAAAATCCCTCTATACATGAAGAAGTTATGTCCGGCCCGCATTCCCATAATACATCCCATTTTTTTTAAATGGGTGAATAGAATTTTGACAAACTAGAAATGTGTCCATGGGACACAGATGCCCCCACTACATCCCATTAAAATGACAAATTTTTCCCAGGTCAGGGGCCAGAACTCCTACAATACTGAATGAATCCGGATGCGAAAGCCCAGGTGCAGAACTGCACATGCAGACCAACATTCCTGTAAACTTTGGTGACTCTAGGTCAAATACTTTTGGAGCTATGCACGCCACAACATTAAAATGACCCATTTTTAACTAAGTCAGGGGACATAACTCCTACATGACTGGATGAATCCGGACGCGAAACCCCAGGTGCACAACTGCACATGCTGACCAACATTCCTTGTAAACTTTGGTGACTCTAGGTCAAATACTTTTGGAGCTATGCGCGACACAACATTAAAATGACCAATTTTTACATGAATCCGGACGCGAAAGCCCAGGTGCACAACTACACATGCTGACCAACATTCCTGTAAAGTTTTGTGACTCTACGTCAAATAGTTTCACAGCTACGCGTGACACAACATTTTCGGAAGGACGGACGGAAAAGAGCAAATACAATGTATATATGCCCCCCCCCACCCCCTGCAAAGTAGGGGCATAAAAATTGCAATGCTCCCATTGCTTTGTACACTTAGCTTACTGTGTTGTTTACAGGGAATCTTACATACAATTTTATTTTTAAGACAGGAAATTGAATATTATACACTGTTTTCAAACATTAAAATATCCTGTTAAAGTACTTCAATGACAATGGGGCTAAAATTTCAATTTCTTTTTTTTTTATTGAATGGATGCAAAATCAGTCTAAAGAAAGTAGGGAAATCTTCCTTTATAACAGACTTAGAAGTGTCTAAGGGCACACATCCTTACCTCTAGTATGTGATTCTAGAGGTAGGGATCCTGTAACCCTAAAAATTCATTTTAAGGATTGTCTAGGGGCATGGACCTTCTCTTTCCAGATGTTGTGTGTTATTTACATCATTCTTTAATCTTCTTGCAAACTAACAAATCAAATATGATTTAACCAATATTCACCTATTAAAACATGAATCTAAATTGTTCATGGATTGATAGTTATTTCCTTTTGAAACATAAATAACTGTCAAGACACAACATAAATATTGCAAATCCAACTGGCACAAAATACATAAGACACAATGATATCAAATTATGTTGTGACAGATCATTTAATCTTAATTATGTTTTCCGCATATCTGGTGCTGGCAATATTTGAGGAACAAATAACCAACAAAAAACTTTAAAATAAATAAAAAACATATGATCACACACAAAAAATGAAAATGTGTAATGTGTGTATACTGTATATGTCAAAATCTAGGACATAACTTGAGCATCCTACAAAACAGGCCTGATTTGTAAAATATAAGAGTCCAGGAACATATTTTTCATCTTGAAATCATAGTCAAACTAATTTGACGCAATCCTAGGAAGTATCGAGATAATTGTTTCATATGGGCAATACCTCCACTTGTGTCAAACACTTTAAGACCCAAATAGTGGAGAAAATTCCGCTGGAACATATTTTTCATCTTGAAATCATAGTCAAACTAATTTGACGCAATCCTAGGAAGTATCGAGATAATTGTTTCATATGGGCAATACCTCCACTTATGTCAAACACTTTAAGACCCAAATAGCAGTCAGGGGTGTAACTGTTTTAAGTTATGTAACCTATTTCAGTTACTTTTTCAAGCATTTTATAACCTGTTTTAGTTATAAAAATATAGTTAACTTAGATAAGTTATTCAAAAAAAGTCTTTTCGCTGTTCTCACAAACTGGCCTTTAAAGTGTAATTAGTAGCAAACTATGGTTAATTAAATTCTCTTTTAGTCTGATCATGACCTGATAAGCATAATGAGATGTTAAGAGTTTTATAGCTTTAAAACTTCTGCGTAAAATAGGGATGGGAACGAATATTCGAATATTCGAAAATCGATCGAATATTCGAATATGAAAATCAAATTCAAATATTCGTAAATTATTGTATTTTTTTTTTCAAAATAAGTATCATTGATTTTGGGCAATATGAGCATGCTAATTCTACAGATTAAAACCATGTCATGTTTGTTTATCGCGAATCAAAAGATGTCCAATTAACAAGAAAATAGCAATGCATAATTGGCAGGGGCCATCGTTACGGATTAACAGTTTGCAACAGGCGTCAATGTGTCAGATGCATGTCAAAAGATGTCCAATTAACAAGAAAATTGCAATGCATAATTACCTGGGGTCATCGCTACGGATTAACAGTTTGTATTAGGCGTAAATGTGATCTCTTTTTATCTTTTGTTCATTTTTATTGGCGCCTGTTTTATGTAACAAGTTGTAGATTTTTTTTTTTGAAAACAATACCAACTTGTAGATATTGTCGATTTTTCACAATATTTTGTACGACGTTTCAGACCATCCGCAGAATCGGTTTTCATCCGCCATCGGCCGTATTCGAATTAAATTTTGAAGTACTTTATAATAAAATCAAGCAATACCATATGATTGATGCATAAGTTCATGTTGAAGGAGGTTTAAGTCTGCCTTACTTGCTTTTTACACGACGATTTTTACACGCCGATTGAAAATTTTCAAAATGGCGGCGGTAATACAACAGCGCGTCACGTGTTAAATAGGACGACCTGCTATTTTCAGATAAAATTGCGACGGTCTAAATTATAATCGTTTTGATTTTTTGTATCATTTGAAGCTAAAACACTGAATTAGTTAAATCTGTTCATGATTATACTGATAGAATCGTGAAATAAAACGCTAGGATCGGCGGGATTTGCTAGGTTGGATCGGGTTACCCGAAACAGACATTTTTTGGCCTTATTACGTACGATGATCCACGCTTTAAACAAATGAATACGTTGTGTATATGCCAATCACTTAATAAGAATTTAAAGCTTCCATAAAAACAAACCGAATATTCGAATATATTCGAATATGGCAAACCGAATATTCGAATATTGATTTCAGTATTCGTTCCCATCCCTAGCGTAAAACTTTATCAGCCTTGCGTAAAAAAATTTACTGCATAGCTGGAAAGATAAAAGTTCAAGGATTCAGGAAATAATTGCATTAGTCTCATTCACAATGAGGAATTGGCACAGGAGGGCTTTGTAATATTTTATGATAACTGAAACAAGTTATGAAAGTATAAGCAGTAACTCAAATGGGTTATAAACTGCGATAACTTGAAACAGTTACACCCCTGACTGAATAGTGGAGAAAATTCCGCTGGAATTTTCATCACAGCTGACATGCTACAAGCTATATGTTTAAATGCAAATATGTCACAAGCTCGCCAAAGATTCAAACAAAACTTACTTGTAGCGAAAGGAGATTAAATTCCTGAGAACTAATTTATATTGCTTTAAGTAAAATTTATCAAATGATTTCCAAAATTACGAATTATTCGGTGATTTTAACCAATGCAATGAATGTAGGTATGTACTGTACATGATTATTGTTTACCACATCAGTCATCTACACAGCATAACGCGGAAGCGATAAAACCAATAACATTACACGACTGTGTATTGTGATATATCTGCCATTATTTTGGTCTTTCAGAGTATTGACAGTTACACAGCTAAAATAATCCAGCTTCAGCTGTTAATGTTATGGATCTCTAATGGATGTGACTATTAGAATATAAAAATGGCGTCAGTTAAGTTATGGTAGCCAGAACTAACGACAACGTTTTGACTTCCCCGTCACAACTTTATATACCAATCTGATCGTCATAATTTGACTACATGTAATACAAAGCTTGAAATACTGTTGTTGGGTATTTCTGGTATTTCCTATGAACAAATCATAGAGTCTGAATAAAAAACTAAAGTAGATACATGAAAATTGTCATATCATAAACACTGATAAAACTTGTTATGCCAGTAATCAAAACTTACGAGTACCTTACCTGTGCCTGTGGAAAATATAACTTCGATTGCTGAAATAACTGTCAACAAAGTTTCTCCAGAGATCTGTCGCTTATATTTTTCCGTAGTCCCTGAATGTGTATCCAGAACAGCACACGTTATGGTAC
Source organism: Mercenaria mercenaria (assembly GCF_021730395.1). Classification (NCBI taxonomy): domain Eukaryota; kingdom Metazoa; phylum Mollusca; class Bivalvia; order Venerida; family Veneridae; genus Mercenaria; species Mercenaria mercenaria. Next base: position 39,343,927 of record NC_069362.1, read on the forward strand.
GGAGTGTGTTTAACTTTCAAGTCACGTAAATGATCCGGATGATGATTACCGAAAATAACAGGTTTCGAGTACGAATTACGATGAATGCAACCTGAATCTGATAAATATACACAAAGTTCGTCTTCTGCAATCATTTATTATGATTCCTAACGATAAACCATTTATATAGCACAACAATGACACTGAAAACTCGTGGCAAAGATAGCTCTCCGCCATAATTTTTTTAATGTTGCCTATATCTCCTCTGTGAAGATCATCAAAGGGGAATAAATCATGTAGGAGAAAAGGGAAATAAGCTTTATATTAAAATCGTGTTTATGGGGAAACTAGATAGATTCCCAAATATGTTATTGATGTTTATGTAAGTTCAATTTTCTGCCAATTTAGCCCAATATATCAATTTATGCAAACCAGATGCATATTCAAATAACATTTACCAAAAGTAAGCACCTTTTAAACACTTTTTTGTTACATTTAAGGGCCTTAATGATGTATTATAAATCGTTTCGGCTGGTATCGTGAATGTTGATGTGAATGCTGAACATGAGTTAAACTATTTTGATGCATATCAATATAAAAAATATAGATGTTAAATGATATTATGGATAAAATCAAATTACTGTACCAAGCGTCCGAGTATGGCAGGATTTTGTGACTTTCTTAAAAATACAGTTCGTTTCTATGGCAACCAGTTATCAAATTGAGGTTATAAATGTTTTTTATTTATTACATCTAGCCTATCATTGTATGACAGGAGTTTGAAGAAAATGTTTGACTATGCGTGGCACAACTTTCTCAGTGGTTACAGATAATGACTGTTAATCTTTCCAAAAATCCTATAACTGCACTATGCATTTTATCTTTCAACAACATAAATATTCAAATGATATGCAAATTATTCATACATGTATAAGACATAATAAGTCAAAGGATTTTTGTTGATGATGATGCACATTGTTTGTTTTTTGCTTAATTAAATGCGTAATTTATCTGTCTTATGCGATAATTGTTTTGCTGAGTAAGACATTTGATTTAGTCAAAAGGTGCATATGTACATACAGTGGCAGTTGTGTTGTGTAAATCAATTGGTTGTCACATAGGATATAATGTTGGTTGCTTTAAAGAACAGTTAAGATTTGCTCTGCTGAAAGCATTCGGCAGATGTTATTGATACTTTAGCATCAATTTCATTTTGCAGAATCATATCAGAAATCTTGTTACTTTGGCCGTACTTCACACGAGCGTAATTAACTACAAACTAGTGTAACTGAACATGTTTTCTTGAATATAATATAGAACCGTTTTTTTTTGTTGTAAAATAAGAAGCGAGTTATAGGATTGTGGAAGTTGACAAAGTTGTTGTCGCAATGGAAGCGCTTTAATGCTTCCGTAGTTTTCGCTCTAAAAGTTGAATGCCCTTCATTTTCAGAATTGTTATAGTCTTTTTGACACAAATGTGTTTTCATACAAATAACATCATGTTTTGTTCTCGTTTAAAAGTAGAGTTTAAATTTGCTTCGTGACATTTAAACGCAAGACGTAAATTATGTTGACATTTTCTGTTCATGGCTGTTTGATGGCGCCCATGTTTACATGATGAAGGTCGGTTCAGTAAAGAAACACTAAACTCAAAAGGTTTGTAACGGTATGATATTTGGATTCAAATAGGTAAAAGGAACAAATGGTAAATGATTTGAATATGTGTGCTTGGCTGATGCATTATCAAGTTTTGCTTGACTGACATATCTTTTGAATATCTTACGTGTCCAAAAGTATCAAAAAATAAAGTTATTAGAATCTTTAAGAACATGCATTGGGGGCAAAAAAAGCAAAGAAGCGCAACCAATGGCAGATTATTTAATACGGTTCATAAAAAGTTATGAAATATGAAACATCCTTCATGTCCCCAGAATTGTCTTCACTTAGCAATGGAATTATTCTATTTCATTTGATTTTCTTCCTGATTCTAGAAGACCAGAAAATAAATCAGTTAAACTTAAACCCATGTCGCCCTTGTCAAACAAGATAAACATTCATGACATCATAATTATGTTGTTACAAAAATGTTAATAAGTGTTATCTGGTATAATTCATTTTAGAAAATAACAGAAGACGGAGAAGCTGAAAACAATAAAAAAGATCTGAAGAAGAAGAAGAAAAAGAAGAAAAAGTTGTAGTAGTAATAGAAATAGTAGTATTAGTAGTGATGGTGGTGATCATTGTGGCATTGTTCGTAGTAGTAGCCGTTGTAGTCGTGGTGTTAGTCGCAGAGGTCGTCGTGTAGCAGAGGTAGTAGTCATCTTTGTCGTAGTAGTAGAAGAGGAAGAAGAAGAAGTGGAAGAGGAAAGAAGATGAAGAAGAAAAAACATGTAGCAGTAGTAATAGTAGAAGAGGGAGATGAAGAGGAAGAGGAATAAAAGAAGAAGTGGAAAAACTGCATGTTCTACTGGAAGTAGTTAAGTTGCTGTTGCTGTAGTAAAAGAAGTACAAAAAGAACATAATATTCCTCTCAATGACAGACTTTGGAGTGAATATAATAGCCTAATATCGATAACCAGTTAGTAGTTATCTTTATGAACAACCAAACATAGCATAACATAACAAAAACATGACATTTAATCTAACCAACACAACCACTATTTTCTTTATTTTAAGACAAATTATTGGAGCATTTTAATTATGTTGAGAATACAGAAGTGCACATTTTTTATGGCATAATTAGAGTATGTGCATTGTTTAGTTTAACGCCATTTCGGCTTAAAACTTGTCACTACCTTTCTTAAAGTATGACCCACCTAATGGTGAATATGTCAAATGTTCAAAACAATGTTACAGCAATGTAATGTGAGAAACTTGTATGCAAAATTTAAACAACTTTTACAGTGTCTTTTTTAATTTTTTTATAGTTCACTCTATTTCCTCAAGCTCAAGTAGAGACAAATTTAAAAGTGATGGCCACTGTCCACAACGTTTGCAGAGAGTTCATTTTACTATCAATTTTGATAAAAGAGTCTTCAAACTATTGGTAAACAATCATAATATACAAAATAAAACTGTGAATACCATTTGTTCTAGGGTGCCTAAAGTAAATGGATTTAATGAGACATAATTCTGACTCCAACATTGAAAACTTAAGGTCGAACCCTGTGTGACTGTTTTAAAATTTGCTCACTTCATTCAAAAATAACCTTGGGGCAGAAGTAAAACCTACCTACATTTCTTCCACAATATGTAATCTAAAGACTAAAGGCAAAATAGAGAACTTTTACAGCATGTAACTCAGTATTTTTAAAGCTGTTTAACTCTACCCCCTTCTGTTTCAGAGATAAATTCACTTTGAACAGCAAGAAATCACTTATCAAATGAAAATGTTTCACTTTTGTAAATAAATCAATAATAAGTCCAAAAAAAAAGTAAAACCTTACTAGAAAAAAAGAAAGCTAAGAAAAAAAGCTTTGGTCCCAGTTAGGCTTGAACCTATGCCCCCTGAAAAAATTAAGTCATAGTAGGTTTATTGTATAAATTGAATACTCTTCAATAGGAGGTACACTATTACACGGGTCACACCTTATTAAACGGATATTTTAAAAAATATGAGCCGCGCCATGAGAAAACCAACATAATGGCTTTGCGACCAGCATGGATCCAGACCAGCCTGCGCGGTCAGGATCCATGCTGTTCGCTTTCAAAGACTATTGTAATTAGAGAAACCATTAGCGAACAGCATGGATCCTGACCAGACTGCGCGGATGCGCAGGCTGGTCTGGATCCATGCTGGTCGTAAAGCCACTATGTTGGTTTTCTAATGGCACGGCTCAATTATAACATACAGAAATTACAATTAAACATACTTGTCATGTGTTCCTACCAGTAATAAATAACACCGCATCATACAAAGTAATTACACTGAGCATGTTACGCTTGCATAACATTTTATAACAAAAGCTGCAACATTTTGTCAAAAGTACATTTATGTATAAGCAAGTGAACATTTTCTTTCCGAAAACATCTTTCAAAAATAACAGAAGTCGATTTCTATAGCTACGTTTTCTATCATAAACGCTCAGAATGCACAATTAGAATTTATATATTCGGAGGAATGTGTTGTTTTTATACATTACAACAGACTCCTAAATTAAGGTTGTAGATATGCAGACATTGAGTTTTCCCTGATATATGGTCAAATCTTTATTAAAATTTAAAATTGTTTCTAAGATATAAAAAGGTAAAGAAGTCATTTTGTGTTTGTCATGATTTTCCTGCTGTATAATGACCAAATTCTAGAAATTTATAAGTATTTCTGTGACATTTTAAAATTGTGTAGAGGTCGTGAAAAACTTCTATCATGAAATACTATCATAAAATCTGTAAAAATCTGTAGAATGCAACCAAGAAAAATAATAGCAGACTCGGTTGATTAAGATTTTTCATTCCATGATTCGATTTTGTTGAGATTTTGTACGTTATCAACAGCAGGTGTTTCTAAAAGAGTGTAAATTTTCATAAATGTACTCTAAAACTTATTAAAAATGTTGACAAAACATTGATGAGACACGGGCGTATTTTAAATGCATTCTGCAGTACCTTATTTACATTTTATTTCCAGTATTTAGATATGACAAGGGGCATGGTATCTTTAAACTCCATAACCTATACATATAGCTTCCTCCCATATTTTACCAAGTTATTCATTAAGGAACTAAACGTTTTAGATATCCAGTGCATTCTTGTTTCTTGTTAAAATGTATTCAACAATAAATTATAAAAAAAATCCTTTAAATGTAAAAGCAGTAATGCAAGACCTCAACTTATGCACTGTATTCATCCCATGTCAATTAGAATATTCACTAATGGTAAGAGAGAAAAAAAGTATGATTAGTAGGGGAGCTATTTGAAAGATATGAGCCGTGCCATGGGAAAACCAACATTGTGGGTGTGCGACCATCATTGATCCAGACCAGCCTGCGCATCCGCGCAGTCTGATCAGGCTCCATGCTGTTCGCTTTTAAAGCCTATTGGAATTGGAGAAACTGTTAGCGAACAGCATGGATCCTGACCAGACTGCGCGGATGCGCAGGCTGGTCTGGATCCATGCTGGTCGCACACCCACTATGTTGGTTTTCCCATGGCACGGCTCATATATTTAATCAGCTGTACATAGTACCGTAGGGCTAAAAGCATTTGAGATATGTATGCTAATTCTACCTAGTATAAAATGGTATTAAGGTCAGTTAATTAGAAACAGACGTATTTCAAACAGATTCATAAATGCATAATTATGACAACATTTCAAAACGCCTACATAAAACTGACGTTTTAGTTCAGATTTTTTTTTTTGTACAAAATGTTCAAAATGCTATGTTATGAATGCAACGGAAATGAAATTACAGGTTTGTCTTTTTGCTGATTTAATTTCACTTATACTTTAAAAGATCTTGCATATAAACAATAGTATTAAGGTAAGGTTATTATCATTGACAATATTTAATAAAATGATGCCCCCGAATAATTATGATAATTGATAACCTTTCATGTGAAAATCCAAATACAGCGTCGTGCAATTGATTTTAATTACAAAATTATTATTTAAATGATAATGAAATTATTCGTACATGTACAAGGCATTATTACATACCAGTTTCTATTCCCCGTTGAGTTACACTGGTACCGGAAACGTCAATATTTTTCCATACACTGACGCCTGAATTTCATATCGGGTGCTTGACGTAATTCAGTGTGTGTTGTTGCACTATTTTTTCTATTTAGTTCAGTATTGTCAATCCTATTCAGACTATTGAACATATTTATGATATTCACATAATATTTATACGTGTAGATGCGTATGTAAAAGTCGCGCAATATTTCCGCTGAAGAACTCGTGCATATTTCCCGATACAAAGCTAATAACCTATAAAAATTATACATACGTGTATAAGATTTAGTTAGTTAAACGGACATATTGTTGCTGCCGCTGCTGCTGCTCATGATTACCTTGTTAGTTTGTTTTTATTTAATAATACGTGTATTTCATCTGCCTTATTCATTTATTTTAAGGCTGAATATGACAACTGATTTAGACAAACGGAATACTTGCAGCTCACGCCATATTAAGACAGAATCAAATGAATGTCAGGTTGGTTGCTTTAACGAACAAATTTAGTGATATTTTTACTCAAATCATTTGGTAGATATATTCGACATTACAGTATTGCGTGAATTAAAACATCAAGGGACTTTTGCAATTTCCTTTATACAGGGGTGATGTAATTGTTGTTTAATAAAAAATAAGTTGAATAATTATGAAGTTTCTTCTCGTCTTTTCCTTTTGTCTTTTAGTTTGCATTGCAGAAAAGGAAAAAAAATGAAATATTCCAATATGTAGATCGTTGTGTTGTACCGGTACATATCTGCTTTATTTATAACACACTTTTATTTCTACAGCTACAGTGACTATAAACACTTTATAGACATAACCAACTAGGACATCATGACCAAAGAAATGGTTCAAGACAAAGAAAACCAGAGGAGTTGTTTTAGTAAAGCAGTGGAGACAGGATTTCTTGTACTTACTTGGCTGGCTTTAGTAAGGTCATACTCTGCACTAGCACATTTTTGTAGACGCTATTTCAACCAAATTTCTCATGTATTATGCCGAAAAGAAAGTATTCTATTGTATATAGGTTGGCGTTTCCGGTGGTTTTGTCAATACTTGCCAAACTTACATTCCTAGGTTAAGGATAAGGCCCCAGCTCTAACTGTCCTCTTTACCCTGACATGTTAGTATACCATAATATGAGAACACACAGACGATAAACTGTACCGCCAAGGCTGTTATTGTACTGTAATGTTTATGTGCCATGTTATTTTCTATGTGATCTATATATATTTATTTTTACTCTGGACAATCATTCTGGCTGGAAGGCTTGACGATATTTTAGATAATGACTTTCCCGAACAAGTCTTTTCAAAAACAGAATATAATATTCTCGTTTTTCTCTGCCGGAAATTATTTAATATACACAAGTTTGTCTAATGAGTTGATAATACTTGAAAAGCTTTAAAAGCCTGTCAATAAGTGAAAGAGTTTCCAAGGTCTAGCCCCTATTTCCACTTGTATTTTGTCCTTTTCTTTTTTTCATTTACTATTATTTCTTATAGCTGGCACGTGATTTATTGATATGTATAACAAGGCCGATTTTATTTATCATATAATAACGTGCACACTGTACAGTTAAGTAGTAAATTATAGATTATCTATTTGTTAAAAAATATATTGTATCATATATGAAAGCATTTTGATTCTTTATCGATATTTTGAAATGAAGAGACTGATGACAATATACATTGTAACAAACGAAACTAATTTATGCTTTTTGGTAATATTAGTTAGTCAGAAAACTGATGTGTTTTTAACTCAGTTTAAACGTATATCCGAATATGCGATAAAAGAGCACTATTTTAATGAAATTTTTCCTTTTCAGTCGACGTACGTGGAAATATATGGACCGACCTTGATAGATCTGAAGATCAAACTTGACACCGATTACGAACAAGTGGCTGTGGCAGTTTCTGGAAGGAGCGTAGGCTGGTTCCCCGGAAGTATTGTTGCCGGGTTTCTTGTGGACAAATTCAGTGGATACAGTCACCTGTTGATTGCTATTGGCCTCGACATTGCTGCAGCAGTGACAGTGGCTATTCCATGGTCTCCGAATGTGACATGCATGTGGGTCTTATGCTTCGTTGGAGGATTTGTAGAGTCTTTCCTTAACATTGGCGAGTGATATTTTGATTACTTTCTCTGTTGTGTTAAGAAATTATCAAATTTGAATGTACTATACTGATAGTTCTCCAAAGCTGTCTGTCCAGAAGGTATGCTTGTTCGGAGAAGCAATTTAAACGCTTCCTTGTGAATTTAGCTATCGGCGACTGTGAATTTAAAAGATCGCAGGCATTTTCATTGATATTGGATACAAGGAAATATTGCAAAAATCATTTTCTAACTTGCTAAAGCTGTCTTTAAAAGAGGATAAATTCGCTAAAGCATATAAGTTCATGATAACATAAAATATGCCAACTCTTTTATTTTCAAGAAACAAAATCAACCTAAAGCATATATTATATAAAATACATTCATTATCTAATAAAGCTCTGTAATTGTAGTCAATTTTTCACATGATTTGAATAATGCACAGTATTACACACACTAATTTACACAAATTTGTTAATCAATCTGAATGAACTATGTAAGCATACATAATTAAAATAGGTTTGTTGTTCACTTTAGGTGGCACTCGAATCCTGTTTAACATATGGCGAGAGAAGTCTGCCTCTTTCCTGATGCTAATTCATCTTGGCTACGGAATTGGCTCTTTCGTTGTACCACTGTATTCGAATCCTTTCCTAGCTGACAAAGTCTCCCAGCCATCGGATGGAAACACAACACTGGATAACAATACTACAACAGAAAGCGCCATAGCTGCCACCACGGAAAGTAATTTGTCGGAAAAAAATGACACTTTGCAGAAGGGTGACTCAAGGATCGAATATGCGTACGCCATTTCTGCTTTAATAGTTGCTTTAGTATCGATCGCATTTTACTTCTACCAAATTCGAGAGTCGAGAAACATGAAGAAGGAGTTCAAAGATATTAAACCAGACACAAAAATTAAAGACAAAAATGACAAAAGAAAAAAACGGTCATTCAAAGAGATGATTAACCCAGCTACCTGTGCAAAGGGTAGATTTTGGTACGGATCTTCAATTTTGTTCCTTTTGGTCTTTTATTTCGGAAATATTGCCGGGGGAGACAGAATGATTGGCAACTTCATACGTAGCTACGCCATTGATCAGTTAGGATTTAGCAAAGACTCTGCATCAGTTTTAAATACTGCGTACTGGATCACTTTTTCAGCCGGTAGACTCATTTTTATATTTCTTGCGCGTTGTATATCCATCAGAATTCTTATACTTGTAGAAGCCGGGGGCATGGCTTTATCATCTCTTTTGTTAATGATATTTGCCGATGAAAGTTCCCTATCACTTTGGATAATAATACAGTTCTTTTCCTTCTTTTGCGCCGCCATTTGGCCCACTGGTATTGCATGGACAGATTACCACATTGAACTCACAGGTCTTGGTATGTCGTTGCAAACACTTGGTGCGTCAGTTGGAGGGGTCTGTCATATGAGGTTAATCGGATTCTTATATGAACACTATGGACCGAAAACGTTCTTATATCAAACCCTTGGTTATGGAGCTTTGCAGTTTGTTTTAGCTTCGTGTTTAGATATTGTAGGGGCACAACATGGGAATCGTTTCGATCCAGATGACGATAATACGGTTGAGATCGAATTGGCAGCAACAGAAAACTCTACTGATACAATTAAAAAATCTTAAAGTAAACTAGATCAGTCCGAACTATTGCAGTAACGTATCTACGATAAAGTTTACCAAAATTGAAGTATCTCTCGTTTTGTGAGCAGTAATAATTCCAAAATACACCCGGATTTCCTAAAAGGGTGTGATCTGACATCTTTTGTAACTTTCAAGCAATGCATATGTCTTGAATACATGTACTCGTATTCCTAAATATAAAACAGAAAGTATATGATATTATGTTACCATATTTTGTTCGAAGAGAATTTTCATGGAGGCATCAGTGCTATTGTTTAAGTTTTTAAAACGAGGTATGAAGTACAGCTAATCATTTTATATATCCTGATCATATCATCATCATTAATAATAATAATAATAATTATTAATAATAATACCACTTTCAGACAAAAATCTGTTTCTTGTTTACAGTGTCAGCAACTATCAAGAAAATTATTAACACTCAATAGTTATCATGTTTATAATTATTTTATTTCATATATCCTTTCCCTGAAGTCAACATAATGAGCAGTTTAGATGCGTTAACATTAATAACATCTGTTTAACATCTGTTTAAGATACAAACTACATCTCCGAGCAAATTTTGGAATGTTCTTTCGAATGATACAAATTCATTTGTCCTCAATAGGACATAAATTGTAAAGCCCTGTGGTAAGCCAACACCTGGCATGAACAGAAGATATATCACGTTTCTGCGATACTATAAAACTGTCAATAATTAGATACCTCTTGTATCCTGTAATTTATAATAATAATAATAATAATAATAATAATAATAATAATAATAACTTTATTTTCTGAAGGTTACATAATAAGTGTACAAATACAGATATTTTACAACTTATTTCCAGTATGGCCTTCAACTGATATACATTTACACATACACACGATCATACAGTCAATTTATAATTAAACATTTATATAAAAATACACATATCAGAATTACTTAGATTTTCTCGACAAATACGTCTCGAATTAAAGAAGTCTTAAATAAACGTAATATAACAATAACTATGTTTTAAAAGAATTACCATGCGTCACAAAGATTATATATGACAAGTAAGATGTACAAAAAAGAAAGTCTGTCCCATAAAATAATAAATAGTTCCAGATTTGAATAATAAGATAATACAATTATTATTATCATTGAAACGAATACAGTAACATCAATTCAACAAAATTCTTGTTATTACAAGTAATTAATTGCTAAAAACTATTGTAACATGAGAAAATCATGCTTGAACGCAGTTATATTATTATTATTATTATGAATTTTAATGTAAGAAGGAAGTGGATTCCATATGTGTGCAGCTTTGTAGCTAAATGTTTGTTTCAGGTAGTTCGTTTTAGGTTTAACAATGGAAAGATCCATGTTTTCGGATGAGCGCATACTGTAATTATCATTATGAACAAAATATAGTAAATCTGAAATATATATAGGACAATCTCCTGTTTTACTTTTGTACACTAATAATGAAATATGGTATTTGCACCTGTCCTAAAAAGATAGAAGTTTTGAATTTCTTAATACTTCATCAAAGTTGCTACACTTTGATTTTGTAATTATTTTTATAGCGCGTCTCTGCAAAGATGTAATTTTATCAGTGTCCGATTTGTGGCAAAGTCCCTAGACATTGCAACAATATTCCATGGTTGACATAATACATGCATTTGTAATACAATAGTTTCATCTCATCTGTTACGAAAAATGCAGTTCTTCTAAGTAGAGCAATTTTTGAGTTTAGTTTATTGGCCACGGTACTAACATGGGATTGCCAAGACAGACAAATAGAACTTTCTGACACTTCACGTTTTCAATGACCAAACCGTCTAAAACTAACTCAAGTATTTTAGTATGTTTTATTTCGACTCTAGTGCTCAATACCATACATTTTGTTTTTGAAGGATAAAGTGACATGTTATTTATTTTACACCAATTATGGACATTATTTAGGCTATACTGAAGTTCAGACTGAATTTTTGTAATTATGTAAGGTGGAGTCATCGGCATATAGATCAATGTTGGTACTATTTAAAATTAACGCCATGTCATTGATATATGTCAGAAAAAGAAGTCTGTGTTCGATTAGCTAAATAAGGTTTAAATATATCCAATGTTCTGCCTGTAAAATGGTAAAGTTTCAGTTTATGAATCAGTATTTCATGAACCACCATATCAAAAGCTTTCCCAAAGTCAAGAAAGATAGCCTCTATATACTTCCCATTGTCAGTGTCTTTTAGGCACGTTTTTATTAGGTATGTTAAACCAGTCTGACAGGAATGGCTAGGTCTGAATCCTGATTGATTTTTGTGTATTATATCTGTTCGTTTAAAGAATTCCTGTAACTGTGTAGCAATGTGACGTTCAAATATTTTAGATATTATATTAAGTACGGAAATATGTCTATAGTTTCCTGGGTCTTATCTAAATGTAAGTTATACTAGAGGATAGATGATTCTTGCTCAATTTACGTGTGATTCAGTACATTTACTACTCTTTCTTACGGCGCTTTTTATGTCATTCATAAAGAAACAACAAGACGTAGATTCTCGATGATCATTTGCGTAAGAATAATATATTGAGGCATGTATAAACAGCAAGTGAACAGTCTTGATTCAGTAATGAGGAAGAATGATTGTTCAAAAATCCTGTACGTACGTCATACCTTAATGAACAATTCATAAATTTATCATGACATCACAGTACATTAGGGGTTCTAATTCACCAATCAGAGAGCTGCATTTTCGATTACCTGCCAGTTTCCACTTGGGTATAACGAAGTATATTCACAATGAACATTTAGTGACTTTAGAAATAAATATCACACTATTTAAGAAATCAAATTAAGATTTTTCACTGCACATGCCCCAGATAATGCTACAAACAACAAAACTTTGAAGTGTCATTGAAATATCATATCAATTTAATACCTTTATTTTAGTTAAAAGTTTGAGATTTTACACAGGGAGTCAATGATAAAGTCCGAGTAAAATGTAATCATTACCCAAGTGAAATAAGAGTCATTCCGCAATGTTTTGGACATGTTAAAATTATGAATAGTCTGAATAATAAGTGGCAATGTCAGTAGGGCCGGCGCTGACGTCACATCCACGTAACATTAGTGCATATTTCCCGTTGAAAATCTAATATACGTTTCTACACTGTAGGATTAACGCACATTTCTTTTTCGTGTAACAACATCTGCAGAATTCCATTGGATTGGTTGGTGAATTAAATGAGTATATTATAATAGGTCTAATGGGTGTGTCTAGTTAGCATTATTGATATACTTTAGGACTGTTTTATCACTTATATTTATAATGGGTTACTTGAATTTCAAAACGTATCAATTATGAACAAATTGCGTAAAAAAGGTTACAGATGTAGAATAAAATCTTATTTAGAGACGCCAAGGATATAATTTATTATAACTCCCAATTTGGCTATTTATTTTACTTTTTTACATTTAATAAATGCATGTCATTTTTTGTGCTTGCTTAAATTTATGGCGCATCGGCGTTATATAATTAAGTAACTTCGGGTTCCAACCATTTAGTAACAGTATTTGTTTCGCATTTATCCGGTTCCATACTTCCCCGAGATATACGGAGAGTGGCTGTTTAAGATCACCTTTTGCGTTTGTACCCATTTTGAACAAATTGCTTACTTGTTTTCTGAACAAACTAGTATCACTATTTGCTAAAATACGAAGGTATTGTTCATTAGTTTTTACAAGTCAAACTTAAGTTATTGAAAAAAAATAAAATAAAGTTATCACTATGTATCAACTTCTGACTATACAAGAACTGTCTGTGTCAATAGTAAGTATAACTAAAACATTAGAGAAGCAACAAACTTCTACGACAAAAAATGGAGTCAAACTTTCTTTAAACATCAACTTTTCTGAAAATTTTGAATCATGAAATAGATACGAACTTAATCTAATTTGGAAATATGTGCCCAATCAAATAAGAAACTTCCTTTACACCTTTTTGTGATACAATTGTTGCTAATTACTGGTGACGTCATAAACATAATACATGCTTATAATTTGAATTAGAAAAAAAACATATACATGTACCATATCAATAATTATTGCTCTTTACAATTTTGTGATGATTGAATTTACTTTGCTTTAACCGACAGAAATGTTTGGTTTTTAAATTTAGAATATTACTTGACTCAGTTTTGAACTATTTCTTTATTCTGTACATTTTAAGACAAGTAAATGTTTTATTTTTTCTATGACTTTATCGTAGAATGCCTGTTTATTATCTCAAAAATGAACAAAATGTTAAGTGAATAAATTATGTTAAACAAAAATTAACAGTTAAAGTAACATCTTCAAATTACAATAACAAGAAAGCCGTCTATGCTCATTTTCTTTATCCGACACCACTGATTGGTCAATTAGAATTTCTAGTTTCATGTTGAAAATTATTAACAATCACGATATGTATGAGTGAAACTAATAGATCTATGTCATAACTGACGACGTTTCCATTAAAATAACAAAGCATTTATCAAATGCTTTTTTTTTTAAAAATAAGAACATATAAATGCCATTTATGCACTCGCTTTGTTAAATGCATTAACAGAAAAGTGAACTTAAACACATTAATTTTGGTTGAATCAGATATTAAAACGACAATATAGTGCGCGAATTTTGCTTACCACATGTACACACTGTCCTACGGAGGTATGTGTACAACACGTACTTATCTTTTAAAATCAAATTAGATTAAATTATTTCGAGCGCACGAGATCTGTTATGCGCTCGCGATAATATCAAGTGATCGGTATAAGATGCTGTGCGCTCGAGATACGATATCATAATGTCGAGCGATAGAGATAAAATATCATGATATCGAAAAAAATATTTCGTGCGCTTGAGATAATATGTCGAACGCTCGAGATTTTACTCTTTAAAAAAGAAGGTTGTGATTGTCCGATATTGAGTTTTATAGGTTATAAAAAATGTATGAAACGAGCCCGCCCTTTGGCGACCACTATTGTACAATTAAAAAAATGTGAACAGTCTAAGTTAAATATTCCACTGAAGACTGTTTATAACGTATTGTTTTGCCAAGGCATAAAGAGAAAATAAGCCACGTTCAGCAGTGCGACTATATTTTTCAACATAATAGCAAAACCTTTCTATATATTTAGTTTAGCTCAATAGGGAGACCGCAGATCTACGAATTGCGGGGTCGTAAGTTCAATCCTAGGGCGAAATTATTGTCTCCATGCCAATTTGATAAAAATCATCATATCCATAAATCATTCGTCTCTCACCTCTGATTCATATGGAGAAGTTGGCAGTTACTTACAGAGAACAGGCTTGTACTAGTACAGAATCTAGGAAAACTGCACGCCGTAATATAACTGAAATACTGTTGAAAAACGTTTGTCATCCCAAAACAAACAAAGTGTATACATATAGAATAAGATAGGCTCACTTACATCGAGGGAAGACTAGTTTAAACGACTTTGGTAGAAAGTCGTCCAAGAAATATCCTGCGAAATTACTTTCAAATTAATTGAAACTTCTAGCTTGATCCATTTCAGAATAATTCCATAAAATCGTTACCATGGGTGTCCTCTATCATAACCGTTTGAGTGGTCCATTTCTATGTTATGTATAAAGAAGTTTTTTTTGTGTGTGTGTGTTCAAGAACTTTTAATTTTCAACAACACTTCATTTAACTTGAACAAAGCAATATGGCACTGGACCTTGTTCTAAACTTGTTCATTTTCTTTATCATAAATAACATGGCTGCAAGTAAGCAGATTTTGTTTCCATGTGTCTTTTTAATCGTATTTGAGGTTGAAACTCGGTTGTTCGATGTAGGATTATCATTGCTGTCTAGTTTGAAGATTAATTGTTTTCGAGCGCTCGACTTGTTATCTTGAGCGCACTGCATAATATCTTGAGAGCTCAATATCTTATCTCATGAGCTCGAGCGCATCGTAGATTATCTCGAGCGAACGACTGTTATTCTGGGCACACATAATCTTACTTCATTCGCACGACATCTTATCTCGAGGGCATGACCTCTTGGTTTTGATCTAGCGGCATGTTATCTCTGTCACACGACAAGTAATGTCAAGGGTTCGACCACTTATCTCCGGCGCATGACATTTTGTCTCGAGAGCACGACGTATCATTTTGAGCTGTTCTCCAATTTGAAATATAAGAACGTGTCCCTAACACACCACCTTAGCAGCATATTTTTGCACCGTGCGTGTTGCACTTGTTAACAAGAGGGTTTGCATGTTTTATCCATAAATATTAATGCTATGTTTATTTTTAAAACATGCATCAGATAAAAACAACCGGATGGTTGCATCAGTTATTGATGTTCTTACTTTGCACTAATTAATTTTATTTCTTCTTTAAAATTTCGCAACATATAATAATTACGAGTTGTATGTTGTTGTGCATTCAGGACTTATTTCATATTTCAGTAATGTAAGAAAGAATACAACAATTTTAGATTTATTAAGGTAAAACAATTAGGTTGTCTGCGACAATAGAAATTCTTACATCGGATGTAGAAACACAATGGTCGTCCATTCAAAATGACGAATTTACAGTTTGATAATTTTTTTTTATCATTAAACTCGGGAATTCGTGTAGCATATTTTTGAAAAATGATAAACCAATTATCCTATCAGGAAAATCTAATACAGTCATTTGATGAAGCTAACCAGCCAAACAATGGTATGCTTGTCATCTTGAATGGTGCAATTAGCAAATTCAGAGACATAACTGTAATTTCTACATGTTTTGCATTCGTTTATAGAAAAAAATCGCTTCTACGTAAGAACTACAGCTAAGAATTTTTATGATTGTTTTTGGTTCGTCATGTTGAATTGAGATAATCTAAAGGTAAGTATTTCTGTTCATTTGCTGCGACAAGGCTACAACCTACATTGTACACGTTGGGCAAACGGACACCGGATATAGCCCAGAAAGTGATGAGTAAACAAAAAGCTATGGCGTCATTTTCTTTATCAGATATTAGATCTTATCTACGATAACCGTTTCCAATAATAAAACTAGTATTTGGTTTGAACTAACTGCTGAATACTTGAATGCTAAATTTGGAACGTAGCGTATTGTATAATGCCTACGAGATACCAGACCGTGAAAATGCTATTTCGAATCTGAGACTATCATCCCAAAATTTACAGATTTGCTATTTTCATGAAATATTTTGATTGAATAAAAAAATCTGCGTCGTTTGATTTTACAAGCAGT
Organism: Mercenaria mercenaria; assembly: GCF_021730395.1. Classification (NCBI taxonomy): domain Eukaryota; kingdom Metazoa; phylum Mollusca; class Bivalvia; order Venerida; family Veneridae; genus Mercenaria; species Mercenaria mercenaria. The sequence continues at coordinate 39,360,585 of NC_069362.1, forward strand.
AAACAGACTATTTTTTGTTGAAAAAAATGGCTTTGTAACTCTTAAACTGTTCATGATATACCAACAGAAATGTTTAATCTACTGTTCTGACTACTAACTATTTCCTTTCAGAATGTTTATAATAGTCTCTTCTGACATTGTATAATATAATAAGCAACAAAGATATAACTTACACATGCTTTAACTACTAGCACCGTCCATTGTTCCGAATTAAGTGAGCTGTCTCTTAATTTAATATTCCAAAGTGAATCAGTAGCTTAAACTTCAAATATACATTTGTGGTACATCCATGTACATGTAAGAAATCAAAATAAAGGCGATGATATAGGAACATATGTCTTTCAGTCTTTTACAGAAATGGACCCGTAATGACAATCGGCAAATTCCGTCCGTTTACGTAGTCCCCGTATACGATTTCGGCACTTTCCGTAGATATGAAAAAATATGTTTCTATTACTGCCGAAGAATGCCGAAATCGTATACGGAGAATATGAAATCACGCAGATATTGCCGATTATCATAGCGGGTCCATTACATTAAGACGCTTTGTATAAACAGGCAAGAATGACAAGTGAAACAACCGTCAGAGCAGAAATCGGCAAAGAGAAAGAAGCACAGAGGAGTGATATCAGTAAAGCTTTGGAGACCTGGTTTCTTGTTCTTACATTAATGGCACTGGTAAGATAACAAGTTCAATTAAGCACTTGTTGATTGTAAGTTAAAACCTAGTTGTTTCATCATGATTTTAGAAAAGTATATTTTTATATCCATATATTTCATATAATGCAAAATGAATTAATATATAGTTTTCTTTTTTGTAAATTACGTCGCCAATGTACAATAACAAAACGATTTTATTAAGTCTTTTCGAAATACGAGTGATTTGCATGGTTAAAAAGCAAGAACAATATGAAAAGCTACTTTTAAATGATATTTTTCTATATATTGTTCCAACGTTAAATTGTGCCGCTTTTAAGTTATCCAAATAGTTATGCATTTATCTAAAATTTTAATTTGTAAGCTTTTATGCAATATTACGTGTTTACATCTGTTTAAGTGTAAAACTGTCACTCAGCTTTGATAGATATTAAACTATATTCAGTCGACGTACGTAGAAATATATGGACCAACCTTGATAGATCTGAAGATCAAACTTGACACCGATTACGAACAAGTGGCTGTGGCAGTGTCTGGAAGAAGTGTAGGCTGGTTCCCCGGAAGTATTGTGGCCGGGTTTCTTGTGGATAAATTCAGCGGATACAATCACCTGTTGATTGCTATTGGCCTCGACATTGCTGCAGCAGTGACGGTGACTATTCCCTGGTCTCCAAATGTGACATGTATGTGGATCTTATGCTTCATTGGTGGCTTTGTAGAGTCTTTTCTTAACATTGGTAAGTGTTTGAAACTCACTTCTCCGTCACTTCTATCCTGGATAAAAAATTATCTCATATAAGATAAAGAAACTTAGGGAACGGGTAAACCATTTCGCTTTGGCCAGATTAGCTGTGAACCAAAGAGTTATGTCGTTTCAAACAAGCAGATGTATTTCTTAATTCGACTGTTAGCAATTTAATCGAAATATGACTCATTTAATCTATGTACAGTATAGAATACACGGAAGTGTTTAAAGTTAGCACGCTGGTGATGATCAGTAAATGTTTTTTTTTTTAAAATGAAATTAGATGCCGATAAAAGATTTGATTGTTAATTGTTTGCATTTGGTATAACTTTATATTTCATAATGAAAGGCAGAACGCTGTTCCGCTACAGATTCCTTTGATGCAAGGAATTTTCGAATTTGAAACAAAAAATTTCGGTGATTTTAGAGAATGAAGAATTTCTTTTTTTTAAAAGGTTTCAACCAATGCGTTAGCTTGTACACAGGTCACAAGAGAAAAACAAACATATTTACTTTGGTGGATATATCAGGAAGCAGCTATGAAAATAAATACCGAATGTAAATATTTATCTTGGAAAAACGTTTTGCGAACAAGAAGAAAAGATAGAAATTTAAAAACTTAAAATACTGATATGATAAATCACTGTTCTCATGCTTTAAATGTAATTTCATATTGTTGACTTACTTGCGTCGTTGAAACATTTTTTTTCTACTTTTAGCCACCACTCGCATCTTGTTCAACATATGGCGAGAAAAGTCAGCTTCATTTCTAATGCTAATTCATCTTGGTTATGGTATTGGCTCTTTCATGGTGCCGCTGTATTCAAACCCTTTCCTGGCAGATAAAGTGTACCAGTCCTCGGATATGAACAGAAGCTGTACTACGACAGAAAGCGCCGCAAGTCTCACAAATCGAAGTACATCTTCGGATAAATCAAGCACGAAGGAGAACTCAAAGGCTGAATATGCATACGCGATTTCCGCTTCAATCGTTGTTTCTGTGTCAATTGCGTTCTACTTCTACCAGATTCGGGAGTCAAGAAACAAGAAGATACAAAGTAGTAATGATATAAAATTAGACACAAACGGCAAAGACAGCACTACTGGAGGAAATCGTTCATTTAAAGAGATGATTAACCCAGCTACCTGTGCAAATGGTAGATTTTGGTACGGATCTTCAATTTTGCTTCTTATCGTCTTTTATTTTGGAAATAATGCCGGGGGAGACAGAATGATTGGCAACTTCATTCGCAGCTACGCCATTGATCATCTTGGATTCAGCAAAAACTCTGCATCAGCTTTGAACACAACATATTGGTTCACATTTTCAGCTGGAAGGCTCATATTTATATTCCTTGCACGTTGTTTATCCGTCAGAATTCTGATAATTGTAGAGTCCGGAGGTATGGCTGTCTCCTCTATTTTGTTAGCGTTATTTGCTGACGATAGTTCCCTGTCATTTTGGATAATTATGCAGATTTTCTCTTTCTTTAGCGCGGCAATCTGGCCTACCGGTATTGCATGGACCAATTACCATATCGAACTCACCGGTCTGGGTATGGCGTTACAAATACTTGGCGCGTCGGTTGGAGGAATTTGCTACATGCGATTAATCGGATATTTATACAAAAACTTTGGGTCGAAATCGTTTTTATTTCAAACTGTCGCTTATGGCGTTTTTCAGTTTGTTTTAGCTTTGTGTTTAGATATTGTGGGGGCACTGCACGGCAATCGCTTTCAGTCAGATACCAGTGATACGGTTGAAATTGAAATGTCGTCGAAGACATGTGATACGGTAAAAAGTGGAAAATAAAAATGCCGCATGGTTCAATATTATAAAGCCTAATTTTGAGCCCAGCCTTTAATCCTAAGCATCTGAATTGTTTTATCGTGAGCACTATCATTCTTAAAATTGGTCATTGACAAGGTTTAAAAGTTGGTATAAAAACGGCAATAAATGCAGGATGTCGTTCTTTGCTATCTTCATGTTGTGCCAAGATTGTTCACGTCGTATGTAAATAATTTATTTAGGAAATAAATTTCATCGAGCTATCATGAGTTGTTGTTGAAACGTCTGTGTTGATTTAATAATATAACGTAAGTAAAAAAACGAATGTTATGTAGATCGTGCTCTTATACTCGAGACGATAACTAGATATGGGGATGTATTGTACATATACATTGCCATGTGCACAAGAACGTTTTGTATCACTCTTCCATCGCCTCCGTTGATCCGAGCTCTATTAATTCTGATTTTTCATTTGTAGAAACCATCTAGCTATCTTACAAAATATTGTCAGTTCTCTCGTGTATTGTCGGTACTATACACAACTGCCTCGATAACTGGGATCCTTTAGCTGTTCGTATAACTCAAAACCTTAAAACTGCGCTGTTTACTCGGGCGCTGAAGTTTTAAGGACAAGTAGCCCGCAGATACGTCAAAACCCATGGAAAACGAATGACTTAAAACTGCTTTCCGACCGCGCAAGGAATAAGGCATTATTTCTACGAGGATATATAAATGAACAATTTAATCAATACTAGTCGGTACTTTCCCAATGCCGAGAAAGGGGAAACAGCTTTAGTTTCAGCGAGGGTACGATTGCGAAACCCTATGGCACCTACCGCCGTCCTTTGCGTTTCGCGTGTCCTTTTCTAAACGCGAAGCCGGAAGTACGAATGTGAAGTGCAAAGTAAAGACGGCGCAGCACAATGTATTTTAGTTTCGCTATTCACCATTGTAGCTTCGCGCTTCACCATCGTAGTTTCGCGATTTGCCGTCGTACTGTCGCACTTCAGGCTTTCTTGTGACTTTGAAACATGGTGGGGGGATAAGAGTGAGGTTAGGTGCACCATAAACCAGTTTAAACTCCCCAGTGGTGGTTTTGCCACTGACCGTTCCAAGGCGGTGCCCCACTGTGTTCCTGTATTTGTTTGTTTTGTCCTTGTGTGTTTATTTTGTGTGTGTGTGTGTTTGTGGTGTGCGAGTGTTGTTCGTATGTGCCTTTTGGGAGGCTGCGTTTTTGGAACGTGGCTTATTTCCCTGTTGGATATTCTTCCTTGTTTTCACGTTTACCTAAGTTTGACGCTATTAGATATGATGACGAGATGCGAAACTATGATACTGAAAACTAAGTGCTTTGCTTTCGAGACTTTGCGCATCATCATTGTACACTCGCGATTTAAAGTAAGGTAAACACGTAATGAAATATTCGATGGCAATCACGTATCAAAGATGGTGAAGCTACTATAATTGTAGAAAGTTTGCTCCTGTTAGTGGACACGCAAAGTGCGAGCACCTATGCGCTTTAGACACAAAAGCTCGTATAGCTTTACGTTTCACCATCGCACCTTGGCTCTTCGCTTTTCTATAGTGAGCAAGTACTGGTCCCAACGGAACATTTGTCTGAAACCATCTAAAAAATAATGAAAACATACGTTTTGTAGAAGTGACTTTCAGTGTAAACGTGTTAGTACATAACTTTTTATGAAACAATATTGTCTAAATCAATAAAGTTTTGAAAGTAATTTAGAGATAATTTTCAAACACTGAATAAATCAAAATTCTACCCGGATACTTCCAAATATTTAAAACAAAAATTCACTTCTTTTGTTTTGTTCTCTCAATGAATGATACATTCTGTGTAAAACGCAATATGTATGTGTATGTTTTATTAGTTCCGAAGAATATAAGTGCCGTTTTCAAGTTTGCAAAATCTCAAGTACGGTGCAAAGGGAAAAGATATAATTTCATTTTAAAGCGGGAGGGGTAATAATTACATGATAAAACGCACAGTTAATTTTATAGCAGTCATTTCTAGATACAACCATTTTAAGAAAGATTTTTCTTGTGATATTTCTTAGTTGCAATTTACGCGTCCAGATCTATTTATAAATTGCATTAACCCGCACACCAGCAGTCTTTAGTGTCGTGTGACGCCCGCAAATATCGCTTTCTACTTGAACTCTGTGCTGTCTTTGTGCTTATGGATTTCATTTTGTATTACTTCCTTACAGAATACTGCTTAAGTCGGTGTTAGGGGCGTTAGGGGTGTTTCAAATTTCATTATTTCTGACAAATGCACTCAGTCTAGTAACCTAACATATTATTTTGATCAGTTCGTTCTATGCTTCAAAAAGACCTGTTTACAGACTCAGGTAAAGATTTGATTCAGTTAAGCATTTCGAAAGGTAAAACATATATATATAACAGATATGACAGATATGAATACACAAAAACATATGAAAAGAAAGACTTGAAAACAACGAGGACAAAACAATGCACAAAAAGTAACACAAATGTGCACTACCTTTGAATGATAAGTTGATAAACTCCTCGTAAGAGAGTTTTCGTTGTCTTGATATATAATTATATCGTTGCTAGATAAACACCAACTTGCAGTATGGATATGTTCGCCGTTCATTAAAAGAAACCTTACATTATGGATTTTAAACTACGACGAAAGCAACGGCTGTAGAAGAAACAGGACACCAATCAAATATAAACCTAACTTAAAAAGATCACAATATGTAGGTCTGGTAAGTGGATTGAAATAAGTACACATGTTAGGTATAGGTATATAGATACCCACAATGATTTATTTCGCTTGACATTACTGAATAAACAAAATTCAATGACACAGACAGTTAAGAACTATTGACAGAATAATACAAAACACGAGAGACTGTTACAGTAACTAAAGTGGAAGTTAAAAATGAAATTTTTCTGGTGAATACTATCACTTTTTATGGCCATATTTAGAAATCTTTACGCCCAATGGGCGTTCCAGGATGCTGCATTAACGTGATGCTGCTTACAAGTGCAAACGAACAATGTAGACGTTGTTGTAAAAAAGAGCCTAGGACAAGCGACAGCCTTTCCAGTCTAAGGTGTTTACCAGCAAGGACCGTAAATTGATGATTGTTATACGAAAAACAGATTCTAGTAAGGCTTTATTTACTAAAAGGCAGGCTAGACCTATTAGCAAAATGTTAGAATACATGTTGAACACATTTACTAAGCATGAAATTTGAAAATTATCAGTTTCTGCTGAACTGTATTCTATGAGTTTTCATGGTCATATGTCGAAATGTATATGGAAAATGGCCGTGTCAGAATGCTATATTTACAAGATGTTGATTACCAGTACAAAGACGCATTCTATCTAAAAGGTGTTGCAAAAGTCCTGGAAATATCTACACGTGAACATCTTTGATTTGGCTCTAAACAATAGAAATAGCCCATGACAGAATTATTAGTGTAAGTATATACAATTAAGGCCGTAAATTGATAAATGATAATAATTGTAATCTTGCAAATGTTGCAATATGGTCTCACAAAAAAGGGCCTAATTCACAAAGAAAGGCCACATGCAGGCCAGAAATATTAACAAATTATTAGAATACACGGCTGGTGTGGAAATTAAAGATTTAATGATTGTGGCGAACTGTAGACTATGAGTATCGAAAGTTTCGTAGAAAATGTTGTTTTCATGATGCTAGAATTGGATGGTGTTACGCAGGCACCTATGAAAATGTGCATATTAATATATAATTTGTATTTGGAATGTACAAAAGTCCTTTTTTTTGTTTACAAACACGATCCTCATTATCGGTCGAACTTTGATTGTGAAGGGAGGCAATCCAATCAGTGATGCATAGCATTTCTAATAAGAGTTGATCCGCCCTTCGATATTCTTAATCTATTGTAGTTGAGCTCTGTTCCGTTTAAAACTTTTCATGGAGCACTATCACGTTTTTACAAAGCCCTGACTGGGTGAAATTTTTTATGAGGGAGGGATCAGAAAACAGGAATTGTGAAGATGAATGTCCAATTTTTGTTAAAATTACACAAAAGGTCGATACTCGTGGCGGTTCGGAACTTTATTTTCCTCAGCTTCATGTAGCTTTTTTATCAGAGTATACAACAACGTTATCAAAACAAGTCATTGTATATGTTGTCATCCACTTTTCAAATTTCCAAAAATTGGGGACCAATGTCCTGTATTAATCACGCGTAACTCTTTGATCTACGCGAGAAGATCCTTTGGAATCATATAAAAAGCAACCAAGCAACTTTAAAGCAGACTCAGTTTAGCTGAGTTTGCTCATGAGAGGTTATGAAATGTGCAACACCTCTCAAGCACCCCCACCTCGGCCCCCGCCCAGCACCGGCCTAAGCGGAAAAATGAGTGTACTCCATAATCTCAAAGGACCGGAAAATGTAAGTATTGTTTTCAGCACAAAACAGGACAACACTCTATTTAAACCTGATTTAAAACAAATCATAATATGTAATGTGCAGTGCGCTGAAATGAGCAAATATATATGATACAAATTATAGGCTGATAGAGATCCACAACGATTTATTTCGCCTGAGTGTACTAACATAATTGCCTCGGAGTTTTGTCGTGTTAACTGCCATTACTTTAATGAAAAGCTTGTTTTTAAATGCAATGCTTGCGTTTACAAAATGTATCTGTAACAGTAATTTTCTGTAAAGGTAGTTAAATTGAACATTTCTACGGTGGTATATCATGCATTTGTTTAGTTTAGGATTAAATTATCTCGTACGCAAGACATCTTATTTCACGATATAAAATGTCGAGCGCTCGAGAGAAGATGTCATGCACACGAGATGAGATGTCGTGCGCTCGATATGATGCCGTGCGCACGAGATAAGATGTTGTATGCACGAGATTATTTAGTCTAAAAACATAAATGCATGTCCTAAATATACCATCGTACATTTTAGACATTTACCAATGTTTAACTGTTTATTGAATATTGTTAAATATTGGCATTTCGTTGCATTTTCTTTCGATCAGTTATTGATTTGAATAGACTGAGAACATATTTCGTGATGATGTTCCATACTGCGAAATGTTTTTAATGTCTTGTAATTATTTATAACAAATTTTGAAGAATTAGTCACTTAGTCATTAGGGGAAAATATCTCAATAAGTAAAGCGAATTAAAGGTAAAAGGACACTTAGTCATTAGGGAAAATTATCTCAATAAGTAAAGCGAATTAAAGGTAAAAGGTGGTATACATGTAAAAGGAAAAGTAGTCACGTTTAAGGTTAAGTGTCATTTATAAGGAGCAATCCTGTTTGCTTACATCCTACGCGCCGTCCCACTCCACCGCGCGTAAAATAAAAGAAAAGAATTCGATAGTTTCATTCAGTCACCCGCTCCTACTTGTTAAGTTTAAGCATTGTAATATATGTTGTATCTTTGATACACAATTTTGAAATTTCAGGCATTAAGGGTTCGAAACTTAAGAAAGAGTAATTACAAAGTTTTATTTTATGGTGCATATTTCCTCATTGACAATGAATGCAGTTGATGGCAAATGTTAATTTAAATACGGTGTATGTTTTCTGTTACATTTAATTTCGAACATGTAGGAATATGTGATTGCTGTTATTTCTTCTTTATCATGACATGTCGTTTGTTTTTCATTTCCAGTACAGGAAAATATGACATTTAGTTTTAGCCACAAATATACAAGTTTCCATAACTGCTATGCAGACTCTGGATGGAATTTCATCATAAAGTCTACAAACAAAGGTTAGATATTCTTTTTTAAATCATTGTAAGCACGTGCAATCATCATACAATTTAACATGATAACCATTATCAAAAATTTGCAAAAAAATTTGTTTTTACAGAGATTCTAAATTCATTCAGTTATGTTATGCAAATATAGTTTTATTTATGCTTGGTGGCTTCTTTCAGTATGTTTTAGTACACTTTGATAACACTATTCTGAAAGCTGATTGTACTAATTCTATTTAATAAAATATTTAGCTGCCATCTAAGCACAAGTTTCCGCATGTACTCGTTTGGGTATTGCGTAAAGATATTTTAAATTTAAGTAAACATTAGTTTCTTAATCTGAATTATTCGCCTTATTTTTCTATGGGCTATGAATTGCAGCATTTTGTCAGACTCTTCATTATCAGCTCATATTATGGGCTTCTGCTTTTTTGCGCTGCCTTTAAGTCGCTAAACTATTTCGCTAGTGATTTTTATTCTGTTCACACTGGTGTCTATAAATTTGAACTTGTCTTATGTCATATTAGTCAGCAAAATAAAGTGGCACCGATTTTGCGTTTCTAATGAATCATATGTAGAATAGTTACATAGATAATTTAAGTAAATCGGTAAATCTTTGAATATTCTGCATTGTGTTAAGTTCGTACTAGCATAAAGTAGGTAATATCAGCAAACCTACTGAAAGATTTTTTTTGTCCACAGTTCTACCCAAGGCAGTCACCTGCCTTTTGCAGCCGCATTGGTTCATTCAATTAAAGGATCGCTTAAGGTTCATGTAAAATGTTTCGAAACTGCCCCTAGGGTGAGTTTATGTTTTATGTTTTCACATCACACCTACTAGGCCTTAGCTTTGCATAAAATGTATACCAAACTGTTCAAAATAAGTATTTTGGAATATTAAATTTTCTCTTGAATCACAGAAACTTTGGCTGTCCACAATCAATTTTGTAGAAAATATCAAACTTCTTTTTAAAAAATATTTTAATATTATATCTACAATTACTGTGTGTCTAACATATTTCTTGAGGTACTCCAAATGTTGAACATGTTACAATACATGTACATTTCAAAACAGTGCCAAATTGGCAACAGGAAAGTGGAAGTAGAGCTGTCAAAATGACAAAATACTGCTATATTATTACGAATATATATATATATATATATATATATATATATATATATATATATATATATATATATATATATATATATGAATCCATATCTAATCCATATATTTTTTCTCATACTCTATACTTTTATCTTTATGTTCTTGTATCCTTCCGGGATCCAGGGTTTTTGAAAGGCATTTCGTTGATGTTTTTTCTTTAATGTCTCACTTATATATACATGTATATGATATATATATATATATATATGATGACCATATTTTATAACTGGGAGTACCTAGATAAATACGTTACATACACAACCAAAAAAGGAGTTTGATAATTTCTACAAAATAGAACATTGACAGTCAAGAACATGTAATATTATACAAAATATATATTCTCTAAAAAGCTTACCTTTGTATAAAGTATTTCCTACCTCCTCTGAACAATTCAGTATATTTATTATAAATAATTATGGTCTATGAAGTATTAATTTCCAAAATCAAAATTCAACCTAAGGGTGGTCTCCAAAACGTTTGATTAACTTTAATACCAATTTGCCTGTATATTTATTGTAACTTGAAGCTTTGCGATTTTGTTCTTGTGCCATAGGTATTCATTAGTTATTCTATCCAGCGTTTGATGTGTCAGAATTCAGAACATTGCAAACCATGCATACAATAACTTGTAAATTAAAAACGAAAAGATTATTGGCTAATATTTAGCAGAGTCTGACGTTGATTATTATGTATGCATTTAGAACAATTTGCGTAGACATAAGAGTACAAGTATACACAGGACGTCGCAACCACTCTACCATTTAGCATGTCTTTGACGATTATAATAATACTAGGGATGGGAGCGAATACTGAAATCAATATTCGAATATTCCGTTTACCATATGCGAATATTTGGCTTGTTTTAATGGAGTTTTTAAAATTCTTATCAAGTGATTGGCATATACACAATATATTCCGTTGTTTAAAAGTTGAATCATAGTATGTAATAAGGTCTAAAAATGTTTGTTTCGGGTAACCCGGCCCTACCTAGTTAAACCCGCCGACCCTAGCGTTTTATTTCACGATTCTGTCAGTATAATAATGAAAATATTTAATTAATTTAGTTTTTAGCTTCAAAGTGATACAAAAACAACAACCAAAAAAAAAAAAAAAAAAAAAAAAACAGAAAAAAACCCAACAACATTCAAATCGATTATAATCTAGATCGTCGCAACTTTATCTTAAAATAGCAGGTCGTCTAATTTAAGCACGTGTCGCGCTGTTGTATTACCGCCGCCATTTTGACAATTTTACTATTAAGGTATTATAATTAATCCCATTTTTTTTCAATTATGTTTTTCATACCTTTGTTTTGAGAATGATACTTAGTACTCTTATGTCTATTTCGGCAGATTTGTCACATACAATCCCGAGGTAACGTATCTTTATTTATCAGCATTTTGCAGTAACATTTTGTGCGATGAATTATTATGTTCATTGTGTTAACGTTATAAATGATTGAAGAAATATTAACATACATATTATATTGAACGTATTAAAAAACAGAAACCTTCATATTTTATCAGCGCATGTTAATATAAAGCAATTTACCAATTAAACAAATTGTATATTACAGCTAACAATGGTACCTGGACCTACAAACATTTTCCATCTGATTTCGCTGACGACAATATGTGTTTTGCCTTCAACAGAATCATTTCCGATGCGAGTCAACAAAATTGCTTTACGCCCTTTGCCAATATATGCAGTACGTCATTGTCAAATCATATTTTGTACTTTTTCACATTTTTGAAAAGTAAGAACAACAACTTTGATTCAACTAAAACAGAATAACAGATAAAGAGAGAGGAAATATCAGCATGAGGCATAACTCTATATTGGTTAAATTTTGAATTATCTCACTTTTCTATTTTCGCACTTTTGTCAATACCTGTATATGGAAGTGACAAAAGGCGACAAAAAACAAATCTTTGTAACTTTCATGTAAATTAACAAGAATCAAAGCCTTGAGACGTCTGTTGGAGCGGGTTTGGGCAGATTTATTTTTTGTTTAAATGTTTGTGTACCTCAATGTTTTTCATTAGCAGCTAGGATAAAGCAGAGAGTATCTGAATTTACATTCTTGTCTATTTAAATGCCATGTCAACTGTTCAAAATGTAACTTTATAAAACAAAGACAGCACAAAGTTTGCATGCAAAACAAAAACAAAACTTCACTGTGAAAGATTAGCATTCACCACCTTTTCTTAATTAATATCTCACTTATAGATTACGCTGTTGATAATATTCACTAATGAGCAGCGCCATGAGAAAACAAACACAGTGTGTTTGCGACCAGCATGGATCCGGGCCAGTTTGCGCATCCGCATAGTCTGGTCATAATCCATGCTGTTCGCTTTCAAAGCCTATTGCAATTAGAGAAACCGTTAGCGAACAGCATGGATCCTCACCAGACTGTACAGATGCACAGGCTGGTCTGGATCCATGCTGGTCGCAAACGCACTATTTTGACTTTCTCACGGCGCGGCTCATTTGTAAGTTGATTTGAAAGCTTTGTCATGTATATTCATACTCACTTAAAATATCAAGAAAGGTATTTTACTATATAAAATACTTGTTTTGATCTGAATTTTATTTTTACAGAATTCTCCTTTACGTTCAGCGGCTCCTTCAGTTAATGCGGACCCTTTAGAGAATATAGGTTAGTACAGTTAATAATTGAAATGAAATTATTATGAATAATTTACAAATCATACGTTTGGACTGACTGTTGACTTCTTACGCTTCAGTGATTTGAGAAACATATAATTTTGAATTACTAAATGACTTTGTATTCTACACAAGAAGGACCTTCTATTTTTGTATGTTTTCGATCGTTAGTATATGGTTATAATAAGTATCCGATCTCTTTTCAAATGATATTCCCTTAAAGTAACTGTTAATAAAGTATAAAAATGAATAGTATGAGTTTCTGCAAACTTGTATCTCTATTTACTTGGATATCACTTTGAAACATCGAAACATGTGGGATTTGTTTTTCAGGTGTGGAATTTAGCCAGGGTTACCTCATGGAAGGTGATATCCGCATTTGGGATGGTTTTAATGCACAAGAAAATACCCTGACTGTAAGCTGATTATTACTGTGTAATAGTTTCTATCAAGAAAACAATACATGGAGATATATTTATTTCTAACATTTACAATCCTGCACGTTTGACGTGTCAAGGGACCTTCGATGGTAGACGCTTAAAATTGATTTTAATGTATAAATCTTGTCCCCAGTTATGGTTAAGTACTTCACTTAAACATCAACTTTCTTTTCTTACAATGCTGCAAATGGTGGCCGTAGAATGATGTCTGCCTCTTGCCTATTTCTGTATTTTGCCACAAATACCCGCTGCTTTCAGGCATATTCATCTCGACAGATCTCCTCTTTTGCTGCCCTTTTTCTTCTCCAATGGCAGTCCAACACATTACAGTCTATGTCTCTTTATAGGCGCCCTTTTTGTACTATAGTGGGAGTCCAACACATGACAATCTATGTCTCTTTATAGGCGCCCTTTTTGTACTCTAGTGGGAGTCGATCACATGACAATCAATGTCTTTTTATAGACTGCCCGTTTAATTCTCAAGTGGTAGTCCAGCACATGACAATCTGTGTCTCTTTATAGACCGCCCCTTTTTGTTCTCCATTAGTAGTCCATGACAACCGATGACAATTTATAGGCGCCCCTTTTTGTATTCAAATTAGAGTCGATCACTTGGCAATCCATGACTCTTTAGAGGCTGCCCTTTTTGTTTTCCAATTGTAGTCCATCACATGACAATCCATGTTTCTTTATAGGCGCCTCTTTTTTTCCACTATAATGGTAGTCCATCACATGACGATATATGTCTTCTTACAGGCGCCCTTTTTCGTTCTCCAGTGGTAGCCCATCACATCACAATGCATGTCTCTTTAGAGCCAGGCCTTTTGATACTCCAATGGGAGTCCACTGCATGACATTTTGTATGATGGCATTCCTATCCTTACCTCGTATACTAGTAGGCAAGACTTGGTGTAATCTTTTGCGTTTGATTTCTATGAAAAACTGGTCAATAGGGCTTTGCACTGGGAGTAGTACTTGGTTAGAAGATAGATAATAACTTTTGGAAACATCATGTCTGGAAGGAAATGACAAAGCTCCTGGCTAATGGTCATTATCAGATCAGTTCAGATATTGCTTTCATTTTTATCTCGGTCTTTGGACCATTTTGAGATGTTCTGGAGAACAGCACATGTTCATTACATTTTCATCAGCTCTCTTCTGCAGAGATACAAAAGATCTTCTTGATTCTGCGTTGATTTTGTTCTTATATACCTTTGGTCTCTGCTGGGTCTTACGTTTTTCTCTGATCAGCCTAGCATCACAGATAGCAAAAATTGGATAGGTAAAATCAATCACGTGTGTGTCACTCCATTTGAAATGAACAAGTTTCCGACAAGGCTCTGCAAAAATATGTTATCGTTCTAAGAAGGGCATCGATTGCTGAAATCGCGACGATGTGTACTAGTAAACACTGTCAAGATTTTAAAGTGCAATTGCATTTAATCATTTTTGTTCATAATTTCAGGATGGTAGTTCAAGTCAAACGTTAAACAGAAATCCAAATACAAATTCCAAAGAGGTAAAAAACAATAACTATAATTATCATTTTCAGCGGTAATATTCATGCACGGTTTTCGCGCAACATTTTTTTCTTTATTTGATGTAGAGAATTAACCGGAATTGGACTTATAAAACATTCTATAAAGAACCTATTTTGTTTTCCAAGTAAGAATGAAAGTATTGACGTTTGTTTTATTATCTTTGTATTGTATAGCAGACCAGTCATTCTTCGACATCACCGAAGTTAATTTATCTCATAGTAATGTCGCCTGATATTTAATATTACCATGCATACAAAGAAAAATCGATTGTTTTTGTATAAACAATATTGATGCAATGGTGTGTGGGAGGCGTTACATTCCTTGAAAAAAAAATACCAAAACAATTTTGGATGTTTACAGTGTTCTACTTAACATATACTAAATATTTGTTGTAACGCGAAATTGCGCGCGCGATTTTATTTAATGTGACTCATTACATTTTATTCAAATTCAACCCGTGTTTATATTCAACAAAGAAGATTGAAAATTTGACCTTATTACATCATACATCACCGACAATGGTAGGCCAGGAAATAGTATTATCAGAAACAGTTATTGTTGACAAAACAAAATCGTTTTTTTGGTTCAGATACTTATGTTGTTAACACCTTTGATTTTCGTGATATAATACCTACCCATCTAAATGATTAAACCACTATTATCATGTGTTGTCCCTTTATCAGCTCAGCTTGATATCAGTAACATTCTTCCCTCCAGTTCCATGGGCGAACTGCTGTTTTTTCTTTCTTTTTATATTTTTTCATTCAGATAAGAAATTCACTACGGTCAGAGAAAATATGGATAGAGAAGGTCATTCCTTATGAAATAGATCAAACATTTGGTAAGTCTATTTTCTTTTATTCAAGTATGATGTTTCAGCATTATTCGGACGAGACGATAATAAAGCTCATGAAATCACCTGTCTTCCGTTCTTACAGAAACATACAAAGAATACTTAATGAAAATTACGTATCTACTATATTAATTGTTTTCTTCTGTGTTATATTATACTTGTTAGATTTCTCAGACTTTCGCTATAAATTATTATTATTATACCAAATTTATATCGCACTCTTTTCATGCACTTTCACACGTTCAAGAGTGCTTTACAGAATAAATTGCAAAAATACAAACAAATATGTAGACAAAGATAATGCATTCCACATTAACAAAAATCATGAATGAAAACAAGTATAATTTAAAAAATCATGAAAGAAAACAAGTATAATTTAAAACAAGATAAAAACATCAATGTATCGGTCAGTTAACAAAATATTGTAAACAGAAGTGGTTTTTAGCAGGCTTTTGAAAGCAGCTAGCGTGTCAGCTTCCCTGATCTTGACAGGAAGGGAGTTCCAAAGCTTTGAAGCAGTGCACGAAAAGCTGCGATTGCCATACATCATGGTTTTAGATTTTGGCATAAGCAGTGACAGCGTGTCTTGTGATCTCAGGTTCCTGACCGGTTTATACACTTCTATCATATCCCTAATATAGGCAGGGGACTGATTGTGTAAAGCCTTAAAGGTGTGGGTCAGAACCTTGTACTGCACCCTGTATTTCACTGGCAACCAGTGAAGCTACTTCAGAACCGGTGTTATATCATTGCGACGGGGCGTCTTAGTGATTACGCGAGCTGCAGTGTTCTGGACATGTTGCAACTTGTTTAGTGTGCTGTTTGGTATACCACTTAACAAGGCATTACAGTAGTCTAACTGTGCAGTAACCAGGCTGTTTATAAGGGTTTTTGTGGCATCACTGGTAAAATACCGTCTGATGTGACCTATTCTGCGAAGTTGTGCATATCCAGCCCGGCACACTGAGTTGACTTGTTGTTCCATATCCATACTGTTGTCAAATACTGCTCCAAGATTCCTAACACATTTCGTGGATTTTATCATAGAATCACCGACCTTCACAGAAACGTCATCAGTGTACTTGGAGTTACGCTTTGATGTCAATAGCATTACCTCAGTTTTATCAGCATTGAGCTTCAGCATGTTGGCATTCATCCACGAGACAATTTCAGCCAGACAGCTCACAATGCGACGCAAAGCTGCACTTCTGGCCACAGCCTCTATTGTCTTAAAAGATAGTTATAATTGAGAGTCATCAGCATAGAAATGATGAAGAAGTCCATGACGTCTGCATATGGCACCCACGGGTTTAGTGTACATGATATAGTTCTTTGGACCAAGCACTGATCCCTGGGGCACACTGTTTTTCATCAACGTAGGCGTCGACAACTCACCATCAACGCATACAGTTTGACAGCGGTTACTGTATGCATTGAGAGACTATAATAAAAGACTTTGAAAGACAACATCTGAGTTTTTAATAGAAATAGTATTTATATTTAATTAGGTTCACGACAAAGTGATATGTATTATTTGTTTTTTTTTGTCAGATTCCAGAGAAAAGATGATCATTATAGATGCAATAAATGATGTAATGGCAGGTGTAAATAGATGTATCCAATTTGTTCCAAGGGAAAAACAAGAAGACTTCGTGTATATCTCTGGGCAAGAGAGAGGGTAACGTGTTTTTTCTCTAACAATTATACATAAAGGCCATGTAAGATTCAGATTTTTTTGTCTCTGCGTCAATAGTTTAAAGAAATGGTAATTTTAAAGCAGACTATGAAAATGCCTTTTAAGCAATAGTTTGACTTTGCTGTAGAAACTCTGCATGCTTAATCAGATTTACTTCTCAGTGTTTGTTTGTGCCACTTATAATTCAAAGGCGGTGTTCTACTGTGTTCTTTGTTTGTTTTATCCTCGTTGTCCTCGATATCGTGTACTTCGACTTAAAAGTTATCATGTGTAAAAATCTGTTATGTACCCGTCCATACATACACTACTGTAATGGGGTTTTCGTTCTGGGTACATGGTTATTCCTATAAGTTATGTGTCCTTGGTTTTGTGAACTGAATATTCCGCCGGAGGTGGAGGGATATATATTTAACGTTGTCCGGCCGGCTGTTTGTTTGTTTGTTAATCCGTCAGTCCGAGTGTGCTTTCAAGCGTGCTTCCGTGTATCTGTCCGTCTACATTTTAGATACAGAATTATAATTCGAAAAGTAATTTAGCTATCAACTAGCACTTGACTTTGTTCACATGTAGCATTATTCCCCTTGTCCAAGCTGAAGTACAGTTTTCTTCTTGATTTGGTAAAAATAGGGATATTTTACTGTATTTAAGCAACTAATTGACTGATCTTCATGAAACTTTACAAAAATTAGACCACAATAGGACATTGCCGCACGCATAAATTTTAAATGATCACGTCTGTAACTTCAGAGTTATTGCCCTTTGATAGTTTTACAATGCATATATTCTCACAAAACAAAGCAAACCACTAATGGATCTTCATGAAAGTTAAGATAAATATAGATCACTATAAGACAGTGGTGCATGCATATCTTTCGTCGGGATCGGCTCTGTAACTGTAGAGTTATTGCCCTTATATTGTTTAGAATTTGGGAAATTCTCACAAAACAAAATAACGTATCGATGAATCCTCATGGAACATAATACAGTATATACAGATCATTATAGAGCAGTGGTGCACGCTCAACTCCTGTCTTGAGTTATTGCTGTTTTCAGAAAATTGTCCCCATATTCACAAAACAACCTGTTTAGTGGGGGATTTAAATTCACTGAGTTTGCTAGTTGTAATTGTAGTTGTTGGAGCAGTGTTGGCAAGAGAGGTGGAAATCAAACAGTTTCGATTTCACGTAGATCTGGATGCACATCGAAAGGCATAATCATGCACGAATTACTACATGCTCTTGGCATTTGGCACGAGCATAGTCGAGCTGACAGAGACAAATACATAGAAATCCTTCAAAATAATATAAGACCAGGTATTGATTAGTTTCGCATCAATTTTTATTTCTAAAATAGCATGACTAACATATGATCCTTAAAGAGACATCTTTTTTTATTAAGACACTGCTTAAATAGTAAGTATATTTTCGTGAACATGGAAAGTTTGATATGAAATTAAATTACAATAATAATTTTCAGATTGAAATTAGTGCACAATGATATATTCATCTCTGGAAGTCAAAAATTAATCTGTTACCTGGACAAATCAGTACTGTTTATATGTGTGAAGGTACAGTCGTGTGGGACTGGAACCGAAGACATTGAGGTTAGGTATCGGCGGCACTGAAAGCCGTGTACGACCCATCAGATTTGAAATTGCAGACTATATTTCACAGAGATAACTGATATTTTTTATGCATGCATGCCTATCACCAAAATTTAAAAATCCAACACTTTTCGTATAATTTATGCAATAGTGTAAACAATATAATACGGATAGGGTAAGTTGCATTTTGTACAATTCTGTTTATTGATTCTAGATTATTTGAGAAATTTCAAGATCCAAAACCATGGTAAGCTACTAACCGCTTATGACTACTATTCCATAATGCATTACAAGACCAACCAGTTTTCAAAGTGTTCCATGTCGTTAAAAACAATAAGAGTAATTCAACCAGGAATCGACGAAACGAAAGTAGGACAACGAGAACAGCTCAGCGACAAGGATAAGGAAAAAGTCGCAACGCTTTATCAGTGTAAAAGAATTCAAACACATCAGTATTCAGCAAATAAAGGAATAACATTTAGGACAATGATGGGGAATCAAGCAAAAGCGTTCCGAGCAGTTGCAGGGAATAAAATAAATCCACTTGGTGCAATGTTTACATCTCCAGTATTAAATAACAAAGCAATGCTCCACTGTATGTATAAGAGATACCGCATATTTCAATAATTTATTAGGCTATGAGCCTGAGTGATAAAACTATTGAAAATTATTGATGATTGTGGAAAAGTGTTTGTTAAAACCAAAGTTACAACATTTTAATAAAGATGATAAATTCTGCCTAGCTTCATCTATAGACTAATAATAATATACCTAATATACATAACAGTCAAAATGAATAATTTGGTGTCAATTATGGCGGTCGAAAGTTATGATAAATGCCTATTGAAACCGTTCTCTTTATGTGTTCTTGTCGTACCTGAGTTAAGTTAAAGTCGCTATTGGCTGCCTATATGGGCGACTCCTCCAGAAGAGTGTTTTGAATTCTAACAACTACTTCCGGTTCTTGAACGTGCAATGTGTTAAGCAAATTTCACGGAACCTGAATTCAAAGCCAAACCCGATAGGCTTTTAGTATTTTTATAATACAGTCCAGCCTGCGATGGGATATGTACCGATGATATTCTGTGAGGGAAGCCAGTACATTAACCACTGAGAGATAGGGAACTCATTCTTGTGCAAAGAAAAACAAATACCTCATACCATAAAAAGAGTGAAGAATTTTTACTTTTCGAAGTATGGCATACGTCTGATAGGTCGTTTAAAATCGTGTCCCAATAGTTTCGTTATTTTGTGCTATTCTCTGAAGATGTTAAGATGAGGCCCAATCCATTTGACCAGACTTTGAATGTCCATGAATGTTATTTCCATTTGAAATAATTTTTCTCGAGTTGAACTCTTTTTGGTGGTCTAAGTTGAACACCATTTATTCTCTCTGATTTATGTCCCTAAATTTCCGGTTTAAAAAGTGTCAAATGCAGATAAATATTAATATGTTTTTGACAGATATTAACCGTGTTTTCTCATATTTTACACGTTCCTTTATTATATGTGCTTCTGGTGGTCAACAAATGCATAATAGATAGGCCACAACAGTATGTTGGTCTAATCCATAAACTTAAGTTGTATTTGTTGTATTTACTGAATAAAGAGACAGAGAGAGAGAGAGAGAGAGAGGGAGGGGGGAGGGAGAGAGAGAGAGAATGTGTGTATGAGAGAGAGAGAGAGCAGACCTAGTTATTGGCAAAGGGGTCTGACCAAAACCATAAGAATGTATTCTCCGCCACTGCCGTGATGTTGCAACGTTGAAACGTAGCATGACAACTGAATCTAGATAAGTAATGACTGAATTTTTCAACAATAATTGGTATCGAATTTGCAAATCCTCCATAACAATATGTTCGCTGTAAAACCATTCTGACTTTGACGTCATACATTGTTTCCAAAATATAATTCTGACTCGACTATATGTAGATTTTTATATTAAATGGTATAAGCGTGACGAATTTGAAATAAATAAATAAAGAAAGAAATTGTTTATACGTTATAGTAATAATAATGAGATCATTTGAGCTACGTCCTGAACTCCTAATAAAAATGTTATTAACTGCTGACATGACCAATGCCAATGCTCAAAACAGATATGTCGTAAGCTGTCTAAGGTAGTCCAAAAGGTATTACGTTTCAAAATGTTCTCTTCGGGGCATGTTAAACTCTAGCATAAGTTGATGTAATTGTCTCTACATTCAGAAAAAAGTCACGTTATTTACTGAGTAATGTTTTAACTAATAGTGTATACAAACTGCACAATAGATTCACTCCCGGCAAGCTCAGTACTTAGAACAAAGTATGTTGAACAAGAAGTCTCGAGTTTTGACCATGGACAATTTTAGAAAACTTAATGTGCCTAAAATCTCTTGTCCTCCACCTTAAACCTATTTTAGGATGTTAAGAACAAATCAGTTCTAGAAAATCATCCAAACGTAATGCAAATTGCATAATGATAATGATACACAGAAGCTCATTTACATGATTTACGCTCACGAACATTAAAGCATTTAAAACTTATTACGGAAATTGCAATGTTAATTTTGCTTCATATTTGACAAGATCATTCACCCCGTAAGCAGATAATGATTGAAAATTACTTATATATTTCTATGTTAGAAATAAATCATAACTTAATATTTTGTGTGGTCCGAGGAATATATCAGTCACTGATTCCGTAAGTAAAATCATGAATGTTACGTATTTTTGCTTTTTATTTCGAGACGAATTCTGGACTTGAACACAAATCGTAAGTGATTATCAACCATATTAAAATGATGGTTATTGTACAATATCTTTAGAATAAGGTCACTTTTAGTCATTTTTTAAGTTTGACTATTTCATATGCTGAAACAGTACAGCTGGCTTGCGACATCTTTGATAGTTTTCTCCATGTGAGCCGCGCCATGAGAAAACCAACATAGTGGGTTTGCGACCAGCATAGATCCAGACCAGCCTGCATATCTGCGCAGTCTGGTCAGGATCCATGCTGTTCGCTAACAGTTTCTCCAATTCCAATAGGCTTTAAAAGCGAACAGCATGGAGCCTGACCAGACTGTGCGGATGCGCAGGCTGGTCTGGATCCATGCTGGTCGCAAACCCACTATGTTGGTTTTCTCATGACACGGCTCATGTCATTTTTACTGTACTTTTTGATTTGCACTAAGGTCTTAGTTATTAAGGGCAGGACTTGCAACGTATAAGGCACATGCCTGAAGATAAATTAGTATTTCTCACTGTGTATATTTGCCATTGACGAACAAAAAATGGGCGACAGAAATCGGTTAATATTGTTTACTCTTCATGACTATGTTTGTACAGTACATAATGGAGGTAGGGTATGACATGCAAAAAATGCCAGCTTAAATTTTCTTTCTGTTCTTGTACCTGTGATCAGATTATGTATTTTAATAAACGCCTTGTGCTATTGTAATTTTAACTCATTTTAAATACACACGTACATGCTAAGAACACTCTATCAGTCCTTCTGAAGATAGTTCGCTTCAAATGACAAAGAGATATGACTGCACACGATAAAACTGTTATAACTCTCATAAAGTTTGTTTCAAACTAACTGGATGTAAACGGAATTCTGAAATATCTAGGTGAGTGTACGAAAATAATAATTGGTTTGTTTGAAATAGCGGAATTGTTGCTTATAATCTAATAAACTACTGAAACACATGGACTAAATTGTAGCTGTCTACGACATTAACAAAAAAGTAATTACCTTACATCTTTTTACCAAATCTTCTGATTATGAACAAAATGAGCTGCTCGATAAATCACTTACCGTCTTCTCGTGCACACTTTAATTTCAAGGAGTACATTGAACAAAAATTTATAAGAAAAGCAAAAACCCAAATGCATTGATTTGGACTTGATATCGAAATTTGACATCTCAGCGAGTATTTGACTTTCTACTTTTGAATAAGCGTGTAAGAGTCATGTATCTCAAACAAACAGATAAAGTATCAAACAAAACCCATAGATATATAAGTGTTTTTAAGCTAGGGACCAAGTTTGGTTTACCTTTAATTACAAACACGACATTAAAGTTAGTTTAAAAGTCGGTTAAAAGGAACGCAATTCTAAGAATTACAATTTTTCGTACAAACAGTTACTTTGAGTACGACTGAATTAACCTACTTCCATGATTTATGTCCATTTTGTGAGAACGCAGATAAAATGCAGCTGTATTCATATTTCTCAGCATCGTTGATCCGATTCCTAAAAATGTCAGTATATTTACTTTATTTTCTTACATCACATTTTAAAATGCGTTAACAGTAAGCGAGTAGGCACCTAGATTGGGTAAATCGCAGTGCTTAAGGGTAGAGGAGAAAAACAAGACGTAAATTCCCGATGTTCTTTTGCCTTAAGATAAAATATTCGGGCATGCATTAACACCCAGTAAACTGTATGGCACGCGAATTGCACAATTAATCCAAGAACCTATAAGGTTCTCAGAATATTTTTGCAAATGGCCAAAACATGTGTTTTCAGTCGGGATCATAGGTTTTAATTTCATTTTCAGATCATATGTATTTGATTAACCGACGTTTACAACACTTAAATATTATATTTATGTATTTCTAAACTTTTTAGTGTTTATATACATTATTTTTATTACATGTTTATATTTCTTTGTAGTTATATGTGCAACATATAATCAGATCATATTACTCGACTGATAAATAATATAAAAGTTGTTTTCTGAAATATACATATTAAAGAAAGAGGGGTCAGTATACTCTTATGTAAATCATAGAATGGCGGTGTAAATTTTATGTTCATGAATATGCAGTGATTTTCATTATTCACTATAATTAAGTGTAAAATCTATTTACGTCCTTTACTACAAATGAATCGTGTATTGTCTCTCTTTAATGTCTCTTATCAAAATGGAGGGAACATATCATGTATTTTATTCGGCGAAAATTACGTATATCTGGAAAATATTATTAGCACAAACATCTATAGGGATCCCACAGTATTACATGTATTGCGTTTTGAAAATGTTTCCGATGTAGAACAGTTATTTCAACGAAAAGATCTATAATTAGATAATTAGATAATGTAGTTCCCATTTTACTTCAATAACTGAAATATGTTATAATTAACGCCTAATTATGTTTATAAATACACCACTTTAAATATGATGTAATGTTTTTTGAAGCTTCTCGAGCGCTCGAGATATGTTTTGCGTTCGAGATAATATCAAGATATCGGTGTATGAAGCCGTGCGCTCGAGGTGCGATATCACGCTCTTAACATACGATGTCGAGCGATAATGCAATTGAAAAGAATATTTCGTGCGCTCGAGATAATATTTCGAACGCTCGTGATTTTTTCTTTTAAACAATAAGGTTCAGATTGTTCTAAGTCGATCACCTGAGTTTAGCAAGTTATAAAATTGTATTAAACAAGTTCCACCCTTTGGCGACCAATTTTGTACAAATAAAAATGTGAACAGTCTAAGTTAAATGTTCACTGGAGACTGTTTATGACATATTGTTTTGCCAAGGCATACAGTTACTTGCAGAGAAAGGGTTTGTACCGGTACAGAATCAGGAACACTGGTTAGGTTAAATGCACGCCGTTACATAACTGAACTACTGTCGAAAACCCGTGTTTATACCTAAATCAAACAAGCCAAATCTACAAACAAACTTTATACATATAGAATAAGATAAGCCCGTTCACAGCGAGCGGAGGCCAGTTTAAATAACGTGGTATAAAATAATCGAAGAAATAACCTGCGAAATTACTTTCAAATTAATTGAAACTTCTTGGTCCATTTCAGAATAACTTCATTTAATCGTTCCCAAGGGTGTCCTCTATCATAACCATTTGATTGATTCATTTCTCTATTATGTACAAAACAGACCTTTATGTGTGTTCAAGAACATTCAATTTTCAACAAGTCTTCATTTAACTTGAACATTATAACTCTCTTGTCAAAGCAATATGGCACTAGACCTTTGTTCTAAAATTGTTCACTTTATTGATATATAAATAATATGGACGCAAATTAGTGGGTTTTGTTTCCGTGTGTGTTTTTAATCGTGTTTGAGCTTTGAAACTTGGCTGTTTGATGTAGGACATTCATTGCATTAAATTTTCTTGAGCGCACGACTGCATGATATCTCAAGAGTTCATCTCATGCGCTCGGGCGCTCGTACCTAATCTCGAGCGCACGACTCTTATGCTGAGAACACATAATCTTACTTCATCTGATTTAGAAATACAACGGTCGTCCGTTTAAATAGACAAATCTACAGTTTGATATCATTAAACTCGAGAATTCGTGTAGCATATTTTTGAAAAGTGATAAATCACTTATTCTATCAGGAAAATGTAATTCAAACAAATTTCTACATGTTTTATATCTTCAAATTTTTGCATCTGGTATTTTTGTTTATTTGCTCCGACTAAGCTACAATCTGCAATGTGTACGGCGGAGAAACGGATATCGGATATAGCTCAGAATATGATAAGTAAACAAACAGCCGTGTCGTCACTTTTCTTTATCAGAAGTAACATCTTGCTGTATTTACGCTTATCTACCGTATCCACAAATGTAAACTGTGTTTGGTTTGAACTAACAGCTGAATACTTGAATGCTAAATTTGGACAATAGCGTATTGTATAATGCCTATGAGATACCAGACCATGAAAAATGTTCTTTCTTATCTGAGATTATCACCCCGAAATTTACAGAATTTCAACAAATATTTCAATTTGTTTTAAAAAATTATTTTGATTAAATAAAAATGCTATGTAACGCTTAGACTGTTAATGATACACCAATAAAAAGGTTTACCTTACTGTTCAGGAGATAGCCGTAATAGTTTCCAAGTTGACAAATGTGTGTACTGAGGCCAGCATGTAAAAGTGGGACACAAATCAGTATTTTGATTGACAGTTACACTGTTTATGAACAATGTATGTCTCATTCGAGCCTTTTCATTTTCATTTTCTTTTCAAATTTTCCTTATACGTACGTCTGTCACTAAATGATAACAATGACTTACCACAATGGCATGACAAATAATGCATCATTCTACAAAATGACACAGGGGCCTCCGAGGCCGGTTGGTTGAGGTAATTATTGTAAACCACTTGCTTCTCATCGATATGGACTTGGGCCTCACTTGAGGCGTCTTTCATAGCAGCCTTTCAGCTGGCTTTCAGAAGGTCGGTGATTCTATCCGATGTCCGTTACCCCACCGTGATGTAGGTGTCTCAAAGTATTTGATAAAAAATCAGTCTCAAAATAAAAAGTAGGGAATAAAAGTTTGGTTAAAGTTTGCAGGACCACTTACTATTTCCTTTCATAATGTTTATTTGACAATAGAATCTTCCGACATTGTACATAATTTTTAATAAGCAACAAAGATATAACTTACACCTGCTTTAACTACTAGCAACGTCCATTGTTCCGAATTAAGAGGGCTGTCTCTTAATCTAATCTTCCAAAGTAAATCAGTAGCTTAACCTTCAAATATACATTTGTGGTACATGTACGTAAGAAATCAAAATAAAGGCGATGATACAGAAACATATGCTTTGCAACCTTTACAGCTCACAGACAATTGTAAACATATTGACTCAATTAAGGTTATGGACCCGTAATGACAATCGGCAAATTCATTCTATTTAGATATTCCCCGTATACGATTTCGGCATCTTCCGGTTGCTGTGAAAAATGTTCTATTATCACCGAAGGATGCCGAAATCGTATACGGAGAGAACGCAATCGCGCAGAAATTGCCGATTGTCATAGCGGGTCAATTACCTTAAGACGCTTTGTGTAAACAGACAAAGAACGAGTCGTAAGAATGACAAGTGAAACAAACGTCAAAGCAGAAACGGGTGAAGAGAAAGAAGCACAGAGGAGTGGTATCGGTAAAGCTTTGGAAACCGGATTTCTGGTTCTTACATTAATGGCTCTGGTAAGATAACAAGTTCAATTAAGCACTTGTTAATTGTTAGTTTGAACCAAGTTGTTTTATCTTGATTTTAGAAAAAGTATATTTTTCATATCCATATATTTCATATAACATGTATAAAGCAAGATGAATTTGATATAGTTTTCACCTCTTTTTTTGTAAATTACGTCGCCAATAAACAGAAAGAAAACGATTTTGTTAAGTCTTTTTGAAATATGAGTGATTTGCCTGGTTAAAAAGCAAGAACAATAGGAAAAAGCTATTTTTGAATGATATTTTTCTATATATTCTTCAAACGGTAAATTGTGCCGCTTTTAAGTTATCCAAATAGTTATGCATTTATCTAAAATTTTAATTTGTTAGCTTTTATGCAATATTATGTGTTTACATCTCTTTATGTGCAAAACTGTCAGTTGGCTTTGATAGATATTAAACTATATTCAGTCGACGTACGTAGAAATATATGGACCAACCTTGATAGATCTGAAGAAAACATTTGACACCGATTACGAACAAGTGGCTGTGGCAGTGTCTGGAAGAAGTGTGGGCTGGTTCCCCGGAAGTATTGTGGCCGGGTTTCTCGTGGATAAATTCAGCGGATACAATCACCTGTTGATTGCTATTGGCCTTGACATCGCTGCAGCAGTGACGGTGGCTATTCCCTGGTCTCCAAATGTGACATGTATGTGGATCTTATGCTTCATTGGTGGCTTTGTAGAGCCGTTTCTTAACATTGGTAAGTGTTTGAAACTCACTTCCCCATCACTTTTATCCTGGATAAAGTTCTCTCTTGTAAGATAAAGACACTTCAGGTACAGACAAACCATTTCGCTTTGGTCAGATTAGCTGTGAACCAAAGAATTATGTCGTTTCAAACAAGCAGATGTATTTCTTAATCCGACTAATAGCAATTTAATCGAAATATGACTCAGTTAGTCTATGTGATTAAATTATGTACAGTATTGAATACATGGAAGTGTTTAAAGTTAGCACACTGGTGATGATCAGTAAATGATTTTTTAAAAATAAAATTAGATGTTGATAAAAGATTTGATTGTTAATTGTTTGCATTTGGTATAACTATATATTTCATAATGAAAGCAGAATGTAGAGAGAATGCAGAATTTCTTTGTTTTGTAAAGGTTTCAACCAATGCATTAGCTTGTACGCAGGTCACAAGAGAAAAAAAAAACCTATTTACTTTGGTGAACATATCAGAAAGCAGCTAAGAAAATAAATATCGAATATAAATATTTATCTTGGAAAAACGTTTTGCGAGCAAGAAGAAAAGATTTTAAAAACTTAAAACACAGATTTGATAAATTATTGTTCCTTTAAATGTAATTTCATATTGAGTTACTTGCGTTGTTGAAACATCATTTTCTACTTTTAGCCACTATTCGCATCTTGTTCAACATATGGCGAGAAAAGTCAGCATCATTTCTAATGCTAATTCATCTTGGTTATGGTATTGGCTCTTTCATGGTGCCGCTGTATTCAAACCCTTTCCTGGCAGATAAAGTGTTTCAGTCCTCGGATGTGAACAGAAGCTATACTACGATAGAAAGCGCCGCAAGTCTCACCAATCGAAGTACATCTTCGGAAAAATCAAGCACGAAGGAGAACTCAAAGGTTGAATATCCATACGCGATTTCCGCTTCAATCGTTGTTTCTGTGTCAATTGCGTTCTACTTCTACCAGATTCGAGAGTCAAGAAACAAGAAGATACAAAGCAGTAATGATATAAAATTAGACACAAACGGCAAAGACAGCACTGCTGGAGGAAATCGTTCATTTAAAGAGATGATTAACCCAGCTACCTGTGCAAATGGTAGATTTTGGTACGGATCTTCAATTTTGCTTCTTATCGTCGTTTATTTTGGAAATAATGCCGGGGGAGACAGAATGATTGGCAACTTCATACGCAGCTACGCCATTGATCATCTTGGATTCAGCAAAGACTCTGCATCAGCTTTGAACACAACGTATTGGTTCACATTTTCAGCTGGAAGACTCATATTTATATTCCTTGCACGTTGTTTATTCGTCAGAATTCTGATTATTGTAGAGTCCGGAGGTATTGCTGTCTCCTCTGTTTTGTTAGTGTTATTTGCTGACGATAGTGTGCTGTCATTTTGGATATTAATGCAGATTTTCTCTTTCTTTAGCGCGGCAATCTTGCCTACCGGTATTGCATGGACCAATTACCATATCGAACTCACCGGTCTGGGTATGGCGTAACAGATACTTGGTGCGTCGGTTGGAGGAATTTGCTATATGCGATTAATCGGATATTTATACATAAACCATGGGTCGAAATCGTTTGTATTTCAAACCGTCGGTTATGGCGTTTTTCAGTTTGTTTTAGCTTTGTGTTTAGATATTGTGGGGGCGCTGCACGGCAATCGCTTTTAGTCAGATACCAGTAATACGGTTGAAATTGAAATGTCGTCGAAGACATGTGATCGACAACGTTCGATCGACATTGACTCATTTCGAGAAGACATACGAAGAATAGATTTCTTTAACACACAATGCACTCCATCTGATACTGATATCGATGAATTTGTGGAGGAATATTCAAATCAGTTAATTTCTATAGTAGACAAACTCGCCCCTTTGACTACCAAGACTATTGTGTTAAGACCTGCATGTCCTTGGTATATACCGAGCAACTCCACAAAGCAAAACATCCGAAACGAAAATTAGAACGGAAATGGCGTGAAAGTAAGCTCACAATCGATCACCAAAGTTACCGAACACAGTGTGCTGAAGTGAATAAGATGCTAAAACAAGCTCGTGTTGAATACTATACAGGCACAATTGACAGTGATCATAAGAGTTTATCAAAGATTACCAAAAATCTTCTTGGCGATACAAATGAGGTGATTTTACCATCACTTTCATCTCCACAGCATCTCGCACAAGATTTCAGTGACTTCTTTATTGAAAAGATCGAAACAATCAGAAACGATATAGCATCGCAAACGCAATCTGCATCTGATTTAGATGACATAGAAACTGAATACACAGGTGTCAATTATGTAGAGTTTACTCAAACCTCAGAAGACAAAGTGAAATCAATTATCAAAAAGTCAGCGAACAAATCATGTGAACTAGATCCTATCCCAACATGGTTATTAAAAGAATGTCTTGACTAACTAACACCAGTGATAACAAAAATTATGAATGCATCTCTAGATGCTGCGTATGTGCCCAAAGCGTTCAAACATTGACGAATAAGACCTCTTCCAAAAAAGCCAAGCCTAGATTCTAATGTCCTATAAAACTACAGACCTGTGTCAAATTTGCCGTTTCTGTCTAAAATCTTAGAAAAAGTGGTAGATGTCCGAATTGAAAATCATCTGAGGAACAACGAACTCCATGAAGTTAATCAATCTGCTTATAAAAAATTCCACTCAACCGAAACCGCTCTATTAAAAGTCCAAAATGACATTCTTCAATCGTTGGATAAGAACAATGTGACTATTCTTGTGATCCTTGATCTCTCTGCAGCATTTGACACTATTGACCACGGGACGTTGATTCATCGCCTTGAACGTCACTTTGGTGTTACAGGCAAGCCACTCGCATGGATGATGTCATACCTTGGTGACCGCTACCAGACCGTATGCATAGATGGCGAGCTATCACAACCAGTGCTATTGAAGTACAGTGTACCCGAAGGGTCTGACCCAATCATCCGGGACGGTTTGCATGCTGTGATGCATTTCGCAGACATCATACCGTTTAATTCTGTCTGTTCAAAATGTAAGATATCTTCTGTTCTATTCTGCTCTGACCTGTGTCTTTGATAGGTCAGTTAATGTTTTATGATATTGTATTTTTGTTTCATGTTTTGATCTGCCTACCTTCCAATTTTAAATGTTTGGTATCTTATTACCGTAATGTAATTTTAAGTTCTTCTATAATAGTTCAATTGCCATTTTTATTGAACATTATATAAATGTTTTTATGTAAAGCACTTTTGAACGTATTTTTATATCAAAAGAGTGCTATATAAATGTGGTATATAGTAATAATAATAATAATAATAATAATGTGATACGTAAAAAGTTGAAAATAAAAATGCTGCATGGTTCAATATTATAAAGCCTAATTTTGAGCCCAGCCTGTAATCCTGAGCATCTGAATTGTTGTATCGTGAGCACTATCATTCTTAAAATTGGTCATTGACAAGGTTTAAAAGTTTGTATAAAAACGGCAATAAATGCAGGATGTCGTTCTTTGCTATCTTCATGTTGTGCCAAGATTGTTCACGTCGTATGTGAATAATTTATTTAGGAAATAAATTTCATCGAGCTATCATGAGTTGTTGTTGAAACGTCTGTGTTGATTTAATAATATAACGTAAGTAAACAAACGAGTGTTACGTAGATCGTGCTGTTATATTCGAGACATCAGAGAGTTTGAGATTTCAAGCTTCGCCTTCCCCTTCAACGTCTCTTGCGAAGTTAACGTATGAAGTTGAAGTTCGATTAAAATTCCTTGAGATCTCAAACTTTAGAATGAACCTTACTTCTTTTAATCCGCCCATTCAATTTATCTGTAATTATGATCGTTTTTCTCGTGCATTTTGATATCAATTGTCCGAAAGTGCAGGACCTCTAGAAGAGGTTTTAGAAATGAAAATTAAATAAAAACATTTCAATTATTAACATATTCATCGCATGGATATTAAAAAAACAACAACAAAAAACAACAACAAAAAATATAAAATGATGTCAGTATACAATGCATGATTGTAAATCATACATGAGAGGAAATAAAAATGATAATCATATCAACGTATTCTATTGTTGATGGTGTTCTTGAAAGATATTACAGTTAATATTTTTTAAACAAAAACATGAGACATCAACTACAACAAATGCATTTCTCGATATACTTTGAAGTTAAATATATGAGATAAAGCAAACACAAAAGGCTGTTGACTAGTATTTCATAGTTTTTCTTAAAGTTTTTTTTTTTTTTACTTTGAATTGGCACTTTGTACATCGAATTCCTTAAAAGACGCGTTTTACTTGTAGACTGTTCCTGTTGAAAATCTAACCTTTTAAAAGATATGTTGATAACATGAGCCAATATACGCAATTTATGAATACATTTAACAAGCGATTTGAAACAAATGTAAGATACTCTCGTGATATCATACATTTTGGCATCATGGCACTCAGTTTGACTCTGTAACGCCAAACTCTCAGACAGAACAATATAATCGTGCCAAGTCACCATGTGTCTAGCGGAACAGTCAAGAACTGTTGGGTGGACACGAAAATTGCCGTACAAAATAACATATGGGCCTATATACACGTATTTGTTTGTATATACTATTCAATAAGTAAAGCATGTGCAGATCAAGAAATTTTGGTTAGAGGGACACCAACTTTAAGAGGGGGTCACCCATTCAGGGGGTGGGGGGAGGGTTGGTTGGTGGGGTAGACACACCGAGTTTCAAGACCGATTTTCTTTGTAAAATGTAAGAATCAGAGGGGGGATTGACCCAAATGCCCCTCTGCCATCTTCTGGGTCCGTGCATGTAAAGAATGGAGATATCCCATACGGCTAACAGGAAACCTCTCGCATCATGATATCATAGATCTAAAATTATCTGATACTTCAAGAAAAAACCTTTAGTCTTTAAAGTTACTAGTACCATTTGATTTATAATCAAAACGCAATTGTCTTATTAAGTGTCCGGCGGATTGATTCTATTTGGAAGTTGAAATAAAATGTTCCACCAAATGATAATCGCGCGTTATCATTCATTTTTCAAATAAAATGACTGTCATGCCATGTGCCTCCATCCAGATTTCAGTCTTTGATGCCGTGTATGTGGACAGAGTAGATGAACAAAGACTGAAGTTTTGACTTTCGTGATATAACATCTTTGGACGTTCAAAACTTCACTTCTTACGACAAAAAGGCCCATCTGGTATAATCAATACCGCCTGAGGACACAAATATGCCGTAGAAGTTAAAGTTTGAACAAAATCTCAAAGTTTCTCGATATCAGTTGATAACTTCATACTTCCAGGTTCAATTCAATGTATTTAGTTACAATCATTAGCCAAACAAAACTTCAATATTCTTATACTTATTGATAGTGTTTCGCATCAAATTTAGTCCAGTTATACATATGGATAATCGAATAAGTTAATAAGCAGAAATCCTGAAACTAAGCTGTTTATTTCACATAGTAATAAAACGAAGTCTTATGCTTACTTGAAATTACATGGAAAACTTAAGTAGCAACGTCTGATATAAATAAAATACACGCATATTGGTGACGTTTTACCCCAAATATATATGAGAGACGTTGAAGGGGAAGGCGAAGGTTGAAATCTCAAACTCTCTAATAATAGATATGGGGATGTATTGTACTTATACATTGCCATGTGCACAAGAACGTTTTGTATCACGCCCCCATCGCCTCCGTTGATCCGAGCTCTATTGATTTTGATTTTTCATTTGTAGAAACCATCCAGCTATCTTACAAAATATTGTCAGTTCTCTCATGTATTGTCGGTACCATACACAACTGCCTTGATAACTGGGCTATTGCTGTTATCCTTTAGCTGTTCGTGTAACTCAAAACCTTAAAACTGCGCTGTTTACTCGAGCGCTGAAGTTTTAAGGACAAGTAGCCCGCAGATACGTCAAAACCCATGGGAAACGAATGACGTAAAACTATTTTCAGACGGCGCTAGGAATAAGGCATTATTTCTACGAGGATATATAAATGAACAATTTAACATAAACAATTTTACTAGTCGGTACTTTCCCAATGCCGAGAAAGGGGAAACAGCTTTAGTTTCAGCGAGGGTACGATTGCGAAACCCTATGGTACCTACCGTCGTACTTTGCGTTTCGCGTGTCCTTTTCTAAACACGAAGCCGGTAGTACGAATGTGAAGTGCAAAGTTGCTACGGCGCAGCACAATGTATTTTAGTTTCGCTATTCACCATTGTAGCTTCGCGCTTCACCATCGTAATTTCGCGATTTGCCGTCGTACTGTCGCACTTCAGGCTTTCTTGTGACTTTGAAACATAGTGGAGGTAAGAGTGAGATTAGGTTTTGCCACTGACCGTTCCAAGGCAGTGCCCCACGGTGTTCCTGTATTTGTTTGTTTTGTCCTTGTGTGTTTATTTTGTGTTTGTGTGTGTGCGTGTGTGTGGTGTGGTGTGCGAGTGTTGTTCGTGTGTGCCTTTTGGGAGGCTCCGTTTTTGGAACGTGGCTTTCCCTGTTATATATTCTTCCTGGTTTTCACGTTTACCTAAGTTTGACGCTATAAGATATAATGACGAGATGTGAAACTATGATACTGAAAACTAAGTGCTTTGCTTTCGCGACTTTGCGCATCATCATTGTACACTCGCGATTTAAAGTAAGGTAAACACGTAATGAAATATTCGATGGTAATCACGCATCAAAGATGGTGGAGCTACTATAATTTTAGAAAGTTTGCTCCTGTTAGTGACACGCACCTATGCGCTTTGGACACAAAAGCTCGAAGTGCGCAGGGACGTACCTTTGCCCTTCGCTACTGTGCCTTGGAGCTTCGAGTATATAAAAGGACACGTGAAGAGAGAAGTGCTAAGATGCGAAAGCTAAACGCCATCGTATAGCTTTACGTTTCACCATTGCACCTGTACTCTTCGCTTTTCTATAGTGAGCAAGTACTGGTCCCAACGGAACATTTTTCTGAAACCATCTAAAAAATAATTAAAACATATGTTTTGTAGAAGTGACTTTCAGTGTAAACTTGTTAATACATAAATTTTTATGAAACAATATTGTCTAAATCAATAAAGTTTTGAAAGTAATTTAGAGATAATTTTCAAACACTGAATAAATCAAAATTCTACCGGGATACTTCCAAATATTTGAACAAGAATTCACTGTTTTTCTTTTTTTTCTCAATGTATGATACATTCTGTGTAAAACGCAGAATTTTTGTGTATGTTTTATTAGTTCCGAAGAATAGAAGTGCCGTTTTCAAGTTTGCGAAATCTCAAGTACGGTGCAAAAGGAAAAGACATAATTTCATTTTAAAGCGGGAGGGGTAATAATTTCATGATAAAACACACAGATGATTTGGTAGCAGTCATTTCTAGATACAACCATTTTAAGAAAGATTTTTCTTGTGATATTTCTTAGTTGCAATTTACGCTTCCAGAAGATCTATTTATAAATTGCATTAACCCGCACACCAGCGGTCTTTAGTGTCGTGTGACGCCCGCAAAATATCGCTTTCTACTTGAACTCTGTGCTGTCTTTGTGCTTATGGATTTCATTTTGTGTTACTGCCTATCAGAATACTGCTTAAGTCAGTGTTAGGGGCGTTAGAGTTGTTGCAAACTTCATTATTACGGACAAATGCACTCAGTCTAGTAACCTAACATATTATTTTGATCAGTTCGTTCTTTGCTTCTAAAAGACCTTCTTACAGGCTCAGGTAAAGATTTGATTCAGTTAAGCATTTCGAAAGGAAAAGAAACGCCTACCTAAGATTTTGACATCAAATTTAGTGCCAGATGTCCAAAAGGAACAGTCATGACTGAAGTACGTAGTCCCTACCCCAAAATGTATTCTTTTGTATATAACAGATATGACAGATATGAATACACAAAAACATCTGAAAAGAAAGACTTGAAACATTTTCGTTTATGTCGTGTTGAGCGACCTGTGAAGTTTCCACGTTTTCTATTTGAGAACAACGAGGACAAAACAATGCAAAAAAGTAACACAAATGTGCACTACCTTTGAATGATAAGTTGATAAACTACTCGTAAGAGAGTTTTCATTGTCTTGATATATAATTATATCGTTGCTAAATAAACACCAAATTGCAGTGTGGATATGTTCGCCGTTTATAAAAAGAAACCTAACCTTATGGATTTGAAACTACGACGGAAGCAACTGTTGTACACAAAACAGGACAACAATCAAATATAAACCCAACTTAAAAAAATCACAATATGCAGTTCTGGTAAGTGGATTGAAATAAGTACACATGTTAGGTATAGGTATATAGATGCCCACAATGATTTATTTCGCTTGACAATACTGAATAAGCAAAATTCAATGAGATGACACAGACAGTTAAGAACTATTGACAGAATAATACAAAACACGAGAGACTGTTACTAAAGTGGAAGTTAAAAATGAAATTTTTCTGGTGAACACTATCACTTTGTATGGCCATACTTAGAAATCTTTGCGTTCCAGGATGCTGCATTAACGTGATACTGCTCATAGGTGCAAACGAACAATGTAGACGTTGTTGTTGGAAAGAGCCTAGGACAAGCGACACGGAGACACCTTTGGTGTGGCTGTAAACAAACGAAAATGCTCAGCACAGCTTTTCGAGTCTAAGGTGTTTAAAGTCAAGGACCGTAAATTGATAATTTTTATACGAAAAACAGATTCTAGTAAGGCTTTATTTACTTAGAGGCACGTCAGACGTATTAGCAAAATGTTAGGATACATGTTGAACACATTTACTAAGCATGAACACTGAAAATTATAAGTACCTGCTGAAATGTATACTATGAGTTTTCATGGTCATATGTCGAAATGTGTACGGAAAATGGCCGTGTCAGAATGCTATATTTACAAGATGTTGATCATCAGTGCAAATACGCATTCTATCTAAAAGGTGTTGCGAAAGTCCTGGAAATATCTCACGTGAACATCTTTGATATGGCTCTAACAATAGAAATAGCCCATGAGATAATTATTAGTGTAAGAATATACAATTAAGGCCGTAAATTGATAATAACTGTAATCTTGCAAATGTTGCAATTTGTTCTCACGAAACAGGGCCCTAAACAATAGAAATAACCCATGACAGAATTATTAGTGTAAGTATATACAATTAAGGCCGTAAATTGATAATAACTGTAACCTTGCAAATGTTGCAATTTGTTCTCACGAAACAGGGCAAAATTCACATAGAAAGGCAACATTCAGGCAAGAAATATTAACAAATTGTCAGCAGACACGGCTGGTGTGGCAATTAACGATTTAATGATTGTGGCGAACTATATACTATGTGTTTTCATGGCGATATATCGGAATTTTCATAGAAAATGTTGTTTAAGGATGCTAGAATTGAATGGTGCTACTCACCTATGAAAATGTGCATATTAATGTATAATTTGTATTTGGAATGTACAAAAGTCTTTTTTTTTTCTTACAAACACGATCCTCATTATTGGTAGAACGTTGATTGTGAAGGAAGGCAATCCAATCAGTGATGCATAGCATTTCTAATAAGAGTTGACCCGCCCATCGATATTTTTAATGTATTGTAAGTGAGCTCGGTGCCGTTAAAAATCTTTTCATGGAACACTATCACGTTTTAACGAAGCCCTGACTGGGCGAAATTTTTTATGAGGGAAGGTTCACAAAACAGGACTTGTGAAGATGAATATCCAAATTTTGTGAAAATTATACTAAAGGTCGATACTCGTGGCGGTTCGGAACTCTACTAATTTCCTCAGCTTCATGTAGCTTCTTTTTAATCAGAGTATACACCAATGTTATCAATAACATAAAGTCACTGTGTGTGTTGTCATTCACTTCTGAAATTTCCAAAAAAAAAAAAAAAAAATCGGGACCAATGTCCTGTGTTAATCATGCGTAAATCTTTGATCTAGATGGATATCAATAATAACGCTTAACAGAACGTTAAATTATGTAGTTATAATTTGTGTACAATAAAATCCGTAAAAAGATCCTTTTGAAATATATAGAATGCAATCAAGCAACATAATAGCTGACTCAGTTTAACTGGGTCTGTTCATGAGAGGTAATGAAATGTGCAACACCTCTCACGCATCCCCACCTCTGCCCCCGCCCAGCACAGGCTTAAGCGGGATTCTATTACAGTAAAAATGAGTG
Source organism: Mercenaria mercenaria (assembly GCF_021730395.1). Classification (NCBI taxonomy): domain Eukaryota; kingdom Metazoa; phylum Mollusca; class Bivalvia; order Venerida; family Veneridae; genus Mercenaria; species Mercenaria mercenaria. Next base: position 39,398,408 of record NC_069362.1, read on the forward strand.
TACTCCATAATCCAAAAGAACGGGAAAATGTAAGCCTTTGTGTTCAGCACAAAACAGGACAACAATCTATTAAAAAAAAAAACAGGATTCAAAACAAATCATAATAAGTTATGCGCAGTGGACTGAAATGAGCAAACATATATGATACAAATTATAGGCTGATAGAGATCCACAACGATTTATTTCGCCTGACTGTACTAACGTAATTGCCTCGGAGTTTTGTCGTGTTAACTGCCATTACTTTAATGAAAAGCCTGTTTACAAAAAGTATCTGTAACAGCAATCTTCCGTAAAGGTAGTTAAATTAAGCATTTCTACGGTGGTATGTTTAGGACATGCATTTATTTACTTTAAGATTAAATTATGTCGTGCGCAAGACATCTTATTTCACGATATAAAATGTCGAGCGCTCGAGATAAGATGCCATGCCAACGAGATGAGATGTCGTGCGCTCGATAAGATGTCGTGCGCACGAGATAAGATGTATTGAGCTCGAGTTAAGAAGTTGGGAGCACGAGATTAATTAATCTAAAAACATAAATGCATGTCCTAACTATACCACCGTGCATTTCAGACATTTACCAATGTATAAATGTTTATTGAATATTGTAAACTGTTGGCATTTCGGTTCTTATGTTTTAAATCAGTTATTGATTTGAATAGGTTGAGAACATTATTTCGTGACAATGTTCCTTTCTGCGAAATGTGTTAATGCCTTGTAATTATTTATAACAAAGTTTGAAGAATTTCATATTTAAACCGGATACTTAGTCACTAGGGGAAACCATCTCAATAAGTAAAGCGAATTAAAGGTAAAAAGGTGATACACATGTCAAACGTAAAGTAGTCAGAGATGTTATTTAAACAGGCCGCTGGGGTTGACTTATCTAGGTCACATGCTTGGAATCACGTGTCCCACTCCACTGAGTGTTCGAGCCAAGTTGAGAGTGAAATGTCATTTATAAAGAGCAATCCTGTTTGCTTACATCCTACGCGTTGTCCCACTCACCCGCGCGCGCAAATAAAAGAAAAGAATTTGGTAGTTTTATTCAGTAACCTGCTCTTACTTGTTAAGTTTTTGTCGGCGGGCATCTGTTGTATCTTTAATACACAATTTTGAAATTTCAGGCATTAAGAGTTCGAAACTTAAGAAAGAATATTTACAAGTTTTCCTTTATGGTGCATATTTCCTCATTGACAATGAATGCAGTTGATGGCAAATGTTAATTCAAATACGGTGTATGTTTTCTGTTACATTTAATTTCGAACATGTAGGAAGATATGATTGCTGTTATTTATTCTTTATCATGACATGTCGTTTGTTCTTCATTACAGTACAGGAAAATATGACATCTAGTTTTAGCCACAAATATACAAGTTTCCGTAATTGCTGTGCAGACTCTGGATGGAATTTTATCATCAAGTCTAGAAACAAAGGTTAGATATATTTTTATATAATCATAATCCCCTGCCATTATCATACAATTTAACATGATAACCATTATTAAACATTTGCAAAAACAAATGCAAAAAGTTAAAAATGTTCGTGCTTTCAAAAGTGTCTCGTGTGGTTTACTTTTCAGTTATATTAATACAACATATTATGCAATATATTTAAGCTTGATGGCTTCTTTCAGTATGTTTTATTACACTTTAATAACAATATTCTGAAAGCTGATTGTACTAATTCTATTTAACAAAATATTTAGCCGCCATCTAAGCACAAGTTTCCGCATGTATTCGTTTGGAATTGCATATAGATCTTTCAAATTTAAGCAAACATTAGTTTCTTAATCTGAATTATTCGCCTTATTTTTCTATGGGCTATGAATGAAGAAACCTCAGCACTCTTCATTATCAGCGCATTACGTGGGCTTCTGCCTTTTTGCGCTGCATATAAGTCGCTAAACTATTTCGCTAGTGATTAATCTGTTCATACTGGTGTGTATGAATTAACTTGCTTTATGTCATATTAATCAGTTAAATTAAGATGCACCAATTTCGTGTTTGTTGGTTTTCTTATGTTAATGAGGATAAATTTAGAATAGTTACACTGATTGTCATAGATAAAATAAATCAGCAAATATCTGAATATTCTGCATTGTGATAAGTTGGTACTAGCATTAAGTAGTTAAAGGGCAAGGAATGCCTGACAATAAGTTAATTTTATATGAAAGTCATTATCAAGCCTTTCATAACACTGAAAGAATGTTTAAAATCGGACAACTATTGAAAGAGATTTGGCAGTTTGAAATCGAAGAAAATGGCTGATCATGGAGGCAGCCATTTTAGTGTGTTTATGACATCATTTACACACCTGCTGAATTTTTTATTTAGCAAATAACCTTTTAAATAGATTAATTCCATATGCTTCTTGAAGGTAGGATGTAAAACTTGGTAACTTCTTTCATTATAGCTGGAAAAAGTAGAGAAATTATTTTACAGAAATAAGTAAATACAGTTCAAATATGTATCTAAAAATTTAATAAATCTGCCATTTTTTGTTGCCATGGAAACAAAACGGCTGCCATTGTAAATGCTCAAAACTTTCTCATTTTCAAGCCGATTTTGAAAATTCTTTCACTCCTTAAATGATTTAAGAAATCCTAGCAGATGTAATTAACATAAGAACAACATTGCTTTTCCCTTTAAGGTCAGCAAACTTCTTGAAAGATACTTTTGTCCCCAGTTCCACCTAAGGCAGCCACCTGCCTTTGGAAGCCGCATAGGTTCATTCAATTAAGGGGTTGTCTGATACAGATTTGCCTGTATATTTATTGTAACTTGAAGGTTTGCGATTCCTGTGACTTGTGCCATAGGTACACATTAATTATTCCATCAAGTGTTTGGTGTGTCAGAATTCAGAACATTGCAATATATGCATACAATAACTTGTAAATTAAAAGTTAAAAGTTTTAAACGTAAAGATTATTGACGTTGATTATTACGTGTGCATTTAGTACCATTTGCGTAAACTTATGCATACAAGTATGCCTATGACGTCACAACCTCTCTATCTTTTAGCATGTCTTTGACGATTATAATTACTAGTGTACCACTAAGGAACTACAATAAATCCCATTTTTCTTTTTCAGTTATGTTTTTCATACCATCGTCTAAAGTATGATACTCAGTATTCTATGTCTATATCTGGTCGACTCCCGGAGTAACGTTTCTTCATTTATCAGTATTTTGCAGTAATATTTTGTGCGATGAATTTATTATGTTCAGTGTCTAATAACTAAGTGAGAAATCTGAATATACGTTTAACAATATTATATATATATGTATATATCGTATGTAAAACAATCGTATGTAAAACAAAAACCTTCATATCCTATCGGCGCATGTTAATATAAAGCAATTTATCAATTAAACAAATTGTATATTACAGCTAACAATGGTGCCTGGACCTATAAACATTTTCCCTCTGATTCCGCTGACGACAATATGTGTTTTGCCTTCAACAGAATCATTTCCGATGCGAGTCAACGAAATTGCTTTTCGCCCTTTGCCAATATATGCGGTACGTTGTTGTCAAATCATATTCACAGAACTATAACGTTTTATTGAGAAAGCTACACTTAAATAAAATGAAATCAAATATTGGAAACTGTTCGTTCGTCTCAAAATGTTAAGTTTTACCGAAGGACTTATTCTAACTGAGTTCAATGAACAATGGCAATGAAATGAAATTCAAAAACAAAAAGAATCATAAATCATGAATTATCTGCCTTTATATATGCTTTTGAAAGACAATAATATTCGGTATACTCAAGATTATCTAAGGTATATGGGTACAACAGATAAGTTTTAAAGTTTCGTGTTCCATAATTCTATACGTTATAAATTCCTGTCGAATAATTATAGCAGAGTGTATCTGAATTTACATTCTTGTCTATTTAAATGCCATATAAACTGTACAAAAAGTAACTTTATAAAACAAAGACAACACACAGTTTGAATGCAAATCAAAAACAAATCTTCACTGTGAAAGATTAGCATTCATCATCTTTTCTTAAATATTATCTCACTTATAAATAACGCTGTTGATAATATTCATTTGTAAATTGATTAAAAGCTTTGTCATGTAAATTCATACTCACTTAAAATACCAAGAGAAGTGTTTTACTATATCATGTATATACAATACTTTGTCTTGACCTGAACTTTATTTTTACAGAATTCTCCTTTACGTTCAGTGGTTCCTTCAGTTAATCCGGACCCTTTAGAGAATATAGGTTAGTACAGTCAATAATTAAAATGAATTATTATGAATAATTTACAAATCATCCGTTTATGACTAACTGTTGATTCCTTACGCTTCAGTAAATTGAGAAACATGTAATTCTGAATTACTAAATGACTTTGTATTGCACACAAATAGGACCTTCTATTTTTGTATGTTTCGATCGTTAGTATATGGTTATGATTAATATCCGACCTCTTTTCAAATGATATTCACTTAAAGTAACTGTTAATAAAGCGTAAAAATGAACAGTATGAGTTTCTGCAAAGGAAGTTAATGCTTGTACCTCTATTCACTTGGATATCACTTTGAAACATCGAAACATGTGTTTTTTTTCAGGTGTGGAATTTAGCCAGGGTTACCTCATGGAAGGTGATATCCGCATTTGGGAAGGTTTTAATGCACAAGAAAATACGGTTATTGTAAGATGATTATTAGACCTTTCTAACGTAAACATAATTACGAAACGGAATACTGAATTCGTAAAATTTTAGGCTAATTTGTGGTCTAGGGGAGACAATTTCATCCAATAGTAATGCAATAGTATCTTCCTTAGACCATTATTTACAAATAACATTTACGAATTCAGTATTCCGTTTACGATTTACGTTTACGTTAGAAAGGTCTAATACTGTGTAATAATTTCTATCTTATCAAGAAAAAAATATTTGGAGATATATTTATTTATTTCATTTCTAATCCTGCACATGGGACGTGTCAAGGGACCTTCGATGGTAGACAAGAAAATTGATTTTAATGTATAAATCTTGTCCCCAGTTGTGGTTAAGTACTTCACTTAAAACTTTTTTGTATTCCAATTAGAGTCGATCACTTGGCAATCAATGACTCTTTAGAGGCTGCCCTATTTATTTCTCTATAGTAGTCCAGCACATGACTATCCATGTCTCTTTATGGACCGCCCCTTTCTGTTTGTCAACTGTAGTCCATCACATGACAATCCATGTCTCTTTATAGGCGCCCCTTTTTGCACAATGGTAGTCCATCACATGACGATATATGTCTCTTTTACAGGCGCCTCTTTTTGTACTCCAGTGGTAGCCCATCACAGGACAATGCATGTCCCTTTAGGGCCAGGCCTTTTGATACTTCAATGGGAGTCCACTGCATGACATCTTGTATAATGACATTCCTATCCTTACCTCGTATACTAGTAGGCAAGACTTGGTGTAATCTTTTGCTTTTGATTTCTGTGGAAAACGGGCCAATAGGGCTTTGCACTGGAAATGGTACTTGGTTAGATGATACATAATAACTTTTGGAAACATCATGTCTGGAATTGAAAAAGCTTCTGGCTAATGGTCATTATCAGATCAGTTCAGATATTGCTTTCATATTTATCTCGGTCTTTGGACCATTTTCAGAGCATTTTGAGATGTTCTCGAGAACTGCAAATGTTGATTACATTTTCATCAGCTCTCTTCTGCCGAGATACAAAAGATCTTCTTCGAATCTGCGTTTATTTTGTTTTGTATATGCCTTTGACCTCTGCTGGGGTCTTGAGGTTTTCTCTGATCAGCCTAGCTTCACAGACAGCAAAAAAAACGTGTCACTCAAGTGAAAGAAATGAAGAAGCTTCCGACAAGGCTCTGCTAAAAATACATTATTGTTCTAAAGTCTATGAAGGGCATCGATTGCCGAAATCGCGACGATGTGTACTAGTATACACTGTCTAGATTTTAAAGTGCAATTGTATTTAATCATTTTTGTTCATATTTTCAGGTTGGTAGTTCAAGTCAAACGGTAAACAGAAATCCAAATCCAAATACAAATTCAAAAGAGGTAAAAAATAACCATAATTACCATTTTCAGCGATGACATTTATGCACGATTTTCGCGCAACATTCTTTTCTTTATTTGATGTAGGATGTAAACTATAATTATTCATTTGAAGAACGTTAATCTACTGCATTTCAATCAAGATCATTACCTGGCAGAAAATGGCATCAACTGGCACGTACATCGTTATATAACCGGAACTGGACTTATAAAACATTCTATAAAGGCCCTGTTTGTTTTCCAAGTAAAAATGAAAGTATTTACGTTTATTTTATTATCTTTGTATTGCATAGCAGACCAGTCATTCCTCGACATCACCGAAGTTAATTTATGTCCTAGTAATGTCGCCTGATATTTAATAATACCATGCATACAAAGAAATATCGATTGTTTTCGTATAAACAATATTGATGCAGTGATGTGTGGGAGGCGTGACTTTCCTTGAAAACAAATCAAAACAATTTTGGATGTTTACCGTGTTCTACTTATCATATGCTAAATATTTGTTGTAACGCGAAATTGCGCGCGTGATTTTATTTAATGTGACTCATTACATTTTATTCCAATTCAACCCGTGTTTATATTCAACAAAGAAGGTTGAAAATTTGACCTTATTACACCATAAATCACGGACAATGGTAGGCCTGGAAATAGTATTATCAGAAACAGTTATTGTTGACTAAACAAAATCGTTGTTTTTTTGTTCAGATACTTATCTTTTATATCCTTTGGCTTTCGTGATATAGTTTCTACGCATCTAAATGATTAAACCACTCTCATCATGTGTTGTCCCTGTATCAGCTCAGCTTCATATCAGTAACGTTTTTCCCTCCAGATCCATGGGCGAAATGCTGTTTTTTTTATGTATATTTTTTAAATTCAGATAAGAAATTCACTACGGTCAGAGAAATTATGGACAGAGAAAGTCATTCCTTATGAAATAGATCAAACATTTGGTAAGTCTTTTTTCTTTTATTCAGGTATATGTTTGAGCATTATTCGGACGATAATATAGCTCATGAAATCATCTGTCTTCCGTTCATATAGAAACATACAAAGAATACTTAATCAAAATTACGTATCTACTATATTAATTGAGCCGCGCCATGAGAAAACCAACATAGTGGGTTTGCGACCAGCATGGATCCAGACCAGCCTGCGCATCCGCGCAGTCTGGTCAGGATCCATGCTGTTCGCTTTCAAAGACTATTATTATTAGAGAAACCATTAGCGAACAGCATGGATCCTGACCAGACTGCGCGGATGCGCAGGCTGGTCTGGATCCATGCTGGTCGCAAACCCACTATGTTGGTTTTCTCATGGCGCGGCTCAATTGTTTTTTTTTCTGTGTTATATTTCTCAGACTTTCGCTTTAAAAAGGCTATAATAAAAGAAGTCGAAAGACAACATCTGCTGAATCTGTAATTGAAATAGCATTTATGTTCAAGACAGTTTCACTACAAAGTGATATATAATTTTTTTTTTTTTTTTTGTCAGATTCTAGAGAAAAGATGATCATTATAGATGCAATAAATGATGTAATGACAGGTGTTAATAGATGTATAATATTTGTTCCAAGGGAAAAGCAAGAAGACTTCGTGTATATCTCTGGGCAAGAGAGAGGGTAACATGTTTTTCTCTAACAATTATAAATATAAAGGCCATGTAAGGAAATCTGTCTATGTCTCGGTGTTATTAGTTTAAAGAAATGGTAATTTTAAAGCAGGCTATGAATATGCCTTTTAAGCGATGCTTTGACTTTACTGTAGGAACTCTGCATGCTTAATCAGATTAACTTCGCAGTGTTTGTTTGTGCCACTTATAATTCAAAGGCGATGTTCTACTGTGTTCTTTGTTTGTTTGTGTTTTCCTCGTTGTCCTCGATATCCTTTACTTCGTCTTAAAAGTTATCATGTGTAAAAATTTGTTATGTACCCATCCATAATTACACCACAGTAAGGGGGTTTTCGTTCTGGGTACTTGGTTATTCCTATGTTATGTGTCCTTGGTTTTGTGAACTGAATATTCCCCCGAAGGTGGAGGGATATATATTTAACGATGTCCGCCCGGCTGTTCGTTTGTTTGTTCGTCCGTCCGTTCGAGTGTGCTTTCAAACGTGCTTCCGTGTATCCGTCCATCTACATTATAGATTCAGAATTATAAATCAAAAAGTAATTTCGCTATTAACTAACACTTGACTTTGCTAACATGTAGCATTATTCCCCTTGTCCGAGCTGAAGTACAGTTTTCCCCTTGATTTTGCAAAAATAGAGATATTTTACTGTATTTAAGTAACTAATTGATGGATCTTATGAAACTTTACACAAATGTAGACCACAATAGGACATTGCCGCAAGCATACATTTTTAATGATCACATCTGTAACTTCAGAGTTATTGCCTTTTGATAGTTTTACAATGCATATATTTGCACAAAACAAAGCAAACCACTGATGGAATCCATGAAAGTTAAAACAAATATAGATCACTATAAGACAGTGGTGCAGGCATATCTTTCGTAACTCTGTAACTGTAGAGTTATTGCCCTTTTGTTGTTTAAAATTTGACTGTTTCTCACAAAACAAAATAACGTATCGATAAATCCGCATGGAACTTAATACAGATCATTATATAGCAGTGTTGCACGCGCAACTTCTGTCAGGAACTCTTCAGTAACTGCAGAGTTATTGCCTTTTTCAGAATATAGACACGGATTCACAAAACAACCTGTTTAGTGGATGATTTTAATTCACTGAGTTTGCTAGTTGTAATTGCAGTTGTTGGAGCAGTGTTGGCAAGAGAGGTGGGAATCAAACAGTTTCGATTTCACGTAGATCTGGATGCACATCGAAAGGCATAATCATGCACGAATTACTACATGCTCTTGGCCTTTGGCACGAGCACAGTCGAGCTGACAGAGACAAATACATAGAAATCCTTCAAAATAATATAAGACCAGGTATAGATTAGTTTTACAGCGGTTTTTATTTCTAAAAAGCATGACTAAAATATGACGCTTTAAGAAACATCACTGCATAAATAGTCTGTGTGTGCTTTCCGCCTTCGTAAGCGTTGAAAATCTAATATGAAATTAAATAACAATAACTTTCAGATGTATATTACTTTTTATTTATATAATCATCTCTGACAGTGAAAAATGAATCTGTTTCCTGGAAAAACCAGTATTGTTGAAACATGTGAAGGTACTGTTGAGCAGGGCTCAAACCCTAGGCATCGAGATTAAGTTGTTGGCACTGTACAACTGCTCAGATTCGAAATTGCAGACTATATTTCACGGAAATAACTGAACTGTTTTAAATGCTTGCCTGTTAGTCACCAAAATTTAAAAAAGACAACACAGTTTTCGGATAATTTCTGCAACATTGCTAACAATATAACACGGATAGGATAAGTTGTATATTGTATAATCATTTTTATTGATTCTAGATTATTTGAGGAATTTCAAGATCAAGAAAGGTAAACTACTTACCGCTTATGACTACTATTCCATTATGCATTACAAGACCAACCAGTTTTCGAAGTGTTCCAGGTCGTTGAAAACAATAAGAGTAATTCAGCCAGGAATCGACGAAACGAAAGTAGGACAACGAGAACAGCTCAGCGACAAGGATAAGGAAAAGATCACCACGCTTTATCAGTGTAAAAAACGGTCGGCATGTCCAATCAGTTCCATTCAAACACAGCAGTACTCAGCAGATAAAGGAATAACAATTGGGATAATGACGGGGAATCAGACAAAAGCGTTCCGAACAGTTCCAGGGAATCAAAGAAATCCACTGGGTGCAATGTTTACATTTCCAGTATCAAATAACAAAGAAAGGCAACAAATTTTTCAATGATGAACTAGGCTTTGAGCCAGAGTGATGTACCGTCCCCAACACGGAATTTTCTTAACTATAATTGCTTTGGAAGTCCATTGTCCTGAAATCATATCAAGAACCCACAAATATTTGGTACAATAAAATGAGGGGAAAATAACGTGTGTTTTCAGTTTAGTGATCCTCACAGTACATTAACTTTATATTCTATCCTTTTTTCTATACATGTGTTTTTATATAAATGGCAAATTATTTTGGAAAAGTATTTATTAAAACCCAAGTTACAACACTTGAATAAAGACGATACATTCTGCCTAGCTTCATCTATAGACTAATAAAAATCAGATATATATATACCAAATAAAAAGAATAATTTGGAGGCAAACATTGCGGCTAAAAGTTGTGATAAGGTTACAACACACTAAATAGCTGTTCTTCTTTATTCTGTATAAAATTGACATATTTCCAATGGTCGCAGCACACACCAGGACCAATTTTAAACGCCTGTAACCTACACTTTCTTGAAGAATATTGTCAGTGCTGAATAAAAATCAAAAGAAAAGTGGGGGTCATGCTTGATGCAAGAAATATATTTTCAGTCAAGCACACAAACTGCAAAATCAGCTGAAAATGAGACCCAAAATTGTAGTGGTAGTACAGGCTCTAAGATTCCATGAAAAATTATGTCATGATGTTATTTCATAATGAATGCTACCTACATGTCAATCATATATCTGTCATGTGATTTTAGAACAAAAAATGCAAAGAAAATAAGGAAAATAGCTCTGCAGAGCAAAACATCTGAGCGCTATTTGTATCCGCCATTAGGCGCCATTTACTCATTTATTTAAATTAATGTCTGTATGCCATAAACGCCTATAGAATCGTTCTCTTTATGTTTTCTTCTCTTCACGAATTTATGAAATAGATAAAGAAAGAAATTGTTTATACGTTATAAGAATAATAATGAGATCACTTGAGCTACGTCCTGAACTCCTATCAAAAATTATATTAACTGCTGACATGACCAATGCCTATGCTCAAAACAGATATGTTGGAAGCTGTCCATGGTATTAAGTTATAATAATTAATAATAATAATTATATTCTCGTTGATATAATTTATCTCTCTACATTTAAAATTAATATCACATTATTAACTGAGATATGTTTTACCGTAAAAACTGTACCACAGATTCGCGCTTGCCCAGTATGTAGAACAGAGTACTGTTGAATAAGAAGTCTCGAGTTCGATCCACGGATAATTTGACAAAACTTAATATGTCTGAAGTCTTTTGTCCTTCACTTTAAAAATTATTTTGGGAAATTGAAAACAAATCAGTCCCGGTAAATCATTCAAAAATAATACAAATTGCATCAACGACGTTCTATAACTGAAATATTGCCCGCGGATTTTAAATGATATTATTTTGTTTGTAAAGGTTGCATGAAGCTTACAGACATCACGATTTGGCATTCCTGATAATTGCAACGAATATATCTGTTTACATATTATTAATGATACACAGTGGCTCATTTTCATGATGTACGCTCACGAAACATTAATGCATTTTATAACTTATTACACAAATTGCACTGTAATTTTTGCTTCATATTTGACAAGATCATTCACGCCGTATGTAAATAATGATAGAAAATTACGTATAAATTTCTATGTAAGACATAAATCAGAACTAAATATTTTGTGTGGACTGAGGAATATATCAGACGCTGATTCCGTAAGTAAAATCATGAATATTATGTAGTTTTGCTTTTAATTTCGATACGAATGCTGGACTTAAAGACAAATTTTAAATGATTATTAATCGTATGCAAATGATGGTTATTTAAGAAATAATAAATTCCCAAACGTGGTTTATCGTAGAATAACCCGAGTTTTGAGTTCTTATGCGTAAGAATATATCACGAAGGCCGTAGGCCTGAGTGATATATTGTTTCGCAAAAGAACGAAAAACTAGGGTTATTCTACGATAATTCACACTTGGGAACTTGTTATTTCGATTCTAACACGACATACTAGCATCAACAGTGTTAGAAAAAAATAGTAACTACTTTTTACGACCGTGCTACCCACCTGGATCGGATGACGTCATTGCACGCGAGTGGTTTATTGCAGAATAACCCGAGATATATTTTGCTCTACACGTATGTAGGTTATTTGCTGGTCGTATTAGAATGTACAACATCTTTAGAACAAGGCAACAAATAATCACTTTTTAAGTTTGACTATTTCATATGCGAAAACAATACAGCTAGCTTGTTCAAGGTCATGTTTTCTGTACTTTTTGATTTGTACCAACTTGAAGGTCTTAGTTATTAAGAGCAGACGAAAACATAAAATACGCATAGTTCTGAGTAAATTTATAACAGACAGTGAGGGACATGACTGAAGATAAATTAATTTTTCTCAATGTGTATATTTGCTAATGACAAACTTTGTGTTTTAAGAGAAAAGCGGGCAACAGAAATGGGCAAGTTTTGTTTACCCTTTACAAACATGTTTTTACATCTTATATGGAGGTAGGGTATGACATGCACATAATGCCAGCTTAAATGTTCTTTCTATTCTTGTACATGTGATCAGATTATATATTTTAATAAACGCCTTTTGGAATAATAATTCTAACTCATTTTTAATGCACTCGTACATGCTACGAACACTCGATCACCCCTTCGCTTACTCTAAATAGTTCGCTTCAAATGACTAAGAGATAGGCTTTCACACGTTGACTGATATAACTCTCATGAAGTTTGTTTCAGACTGACTGAATGTAAACGGATTACTGAAATATTTAGCTGATTGTACGACAAAACACGTGTCTCCATCATTTCAAAAGCTATCACAATCTGAAATGACGTATAAGAGCGGGTAGATATAAATTAAACAAGAAGAACCCTGTATAAAGTACTATTATTTATATTCATCAGAATCATGAAATTTCTATATAGTAGGCCTACTGTATTAGAAATCGTAATACTATTTGAAATTTCAGTAAGCGGCCAGTTCTCAGCAAATTCCAAATCAAGATTGCATATATCAATAGACTGTGCAAATGAAAAACTCTAAGACTTATCAAATGTATTTATATAAATGCAGCTATGCACTTTGCATTAGGTAGACTTAGTAAGAATATCTATCAAAAGAACATAAATGAACGAATAAAACAATATGAGCCGTGCCATGACAAAACCAACATAGTGGCTTTGCGACCAGCATGGATCCAGACCAGCCTGCGCATCCGCGCAGTCTGGTCAGGATCCATGCTGTTCGCTAACAGTTTCTCCAATTCCAATAGGCTTTAAAAGCGAACAGCATGGAGCCTGACCAGACTGCGCGGATGCGCAGGCTGGTCTGGATCCATGCTGGTCGCAAACCCACTATGTTGGTTTTCCCATGGCACGGCTCATATGTACTTGCCACCACCGGGAAAGCACCTTCATTTTCAGAAAGTTATCTCTACCGTAATAGCATTTTTATACACCCGAAGGGACGTATTGTGTTATAGCCCCGGTGACCGTCCGTCCGTCCGTTAGCAATTTCGAGTCCGCTCTGTAACTCTTGAACCCCTTGAAGGGTTTAAAAGAAACTTGACACATATGTTCACCACACCGAGACGACGTGCAGAGTGCACGTTTTGGATGTCTCGCTTCAAGGACAAGGTCACACTTAGGGGTCAAAGGTCATATCAGTTTGTTTTGTTTCCGCTCTGTAACTCTTGAACTGCTTGAAGGATTTCAAATAAACTTGGCACAAAAAATATTAATGTTCACCACACCGAGACGACATTCAGAGCGCATATTTCGGATGACTCGTTTCAAAGTCAAGGTCACACTTAGGGGTCAAAGGTCATATATGACTTTGCTTTGTGTATATTGCTCTGCGTTGCAGTACTCCTGTTTTTTTATTTGGTAGATCCCTTTTTTGTTCACTTACAATATTTTTTTTGAATTACTTCCCTTTTATGTTACTACAAATAGCTTGTTTTGAAACTTTTTTACAATTGGCGTAGGGAAAAACGAAGACCACTTTTCAGTGGTACAACATGGATGGTACGTCCAATTATTAGGTGTATTTTGACATACCTGTACCTGGTAAGGATTTTTAGTGGACTTGAATATTTTTTGCGGACTTAGAATTATTTTTGAATTTCTCCCCTTTGCTGTGCCTGTCCTTTGGGCTTCAGCAGTCAAGTTCTTTAAATTTTGCTCCCATCCTCTGATGTAACCCTTCGGGCGCCTATTGCCCCGCTTGGCGGAGCTCTTGTTAGAGAATACATTGATAAGGTATTCTCGAATACAGCCTTTACTTTGGCTCATACCGAACTAACTGTCAGTATGGTGTACCATTTAAGGTGGAAATTTTACTTAGCGTGCTTGCATATTTTAAAATATACATGCTTTACAACATAATGAGTGCATGCATAAATATATATGTATGAAATGTTCCATGAGAAGAACTGTATTAGTGACATAAAAATCAAGACTGAGTAACAAAATATTCATGAAGAACATTCTTTTACCTTTCAAATCTGAAAATTTGAACAAAAAATCTATTTTAAGAGTTACAATGCCTTAAAGAAAGTCACCGAAGGCATTTTGACGTCGTCGTGCATAGCATGTAGTATCATTAATGGAACAAATTGTGTGTATCGCTTACTTAACAATATACATTTAAATTTTTCGGAAAGGTTTAAAATGATTTTATTGAAAAATAACTTGAACGTATATTTTTGGTTTCAGCACGGGCCCTTCTATCTATACATGTACCTTACTATAGTTTCATGATGCATGGGTGCTTTGGAATTTCCGTTGCCATGTCAACACAAATAACATTTATTTGTGAAATATGGTAGATTTTGATTTGACTTAGATAACTTTATTACAATATACTTTTTTTTCTAGTTTCAGCATGAACATAAGAAAAACAATGATTTTCCAGTATTTTAAACTACTTATTATGCAATAAGTGTATCATGTCACTTATACAGGTTTTCTCAAGGAACGGCCCATATTTATATATGTACGTACACGTATGCATTTTATACATGCACGCGTAAATATGTAGGTGCATGCATAAATGGACATGCACGCAAATATAAACGACAGTATTGTACGTCCGACGAAATACTACAATTTAATAATACACACTTTAAGAAATATGTTTAACCTCCGACTGTTCTTAAGCACTCACTAAAATACAATATCAAATCTCAGTCTTATTTTGTAAAGGACATAATTATTAAAACAATCAAGTATAATTTTACAAAAACGCATGGGTTTATTTAGATCAGAAACATGATTGTTTATGACAAATTATTTCCTTATCAGCAATGTTGTCAGTTCATATCGTCAAAACAGACGAACACAGAATAAAAGTTGTATTAAAAACTTTGTACATAGTATAATATCGTTATACATCACCTGAAATTTAACAAATCAGTCAATAAGTGAGGATGGACAATTATCATATAAATGAATAAAAAAAATCAATAAATGAGCCGTGCCATGAGAAAACCAACAGAGTGGCTTTGCGACCAGCATGGATCCAGACCAGCCTGCGCATCCGCGCAGTCTGGTCATGATCCATGCTGTTTGCTAACAGTTTCTCTAATTCAATAGGCTTTGAAAGCGAACAGCATGGATCCTGGCCAGACTGCGCGGATGCGCAGGCTGGTCTGGATCCATGCTGGTCGCAAAGCCACTATGTTGGTTTTCTCATGGCACGGCTCAAATAAATAATCACATTATATACATTGTGCATGCTAGGTCTTCGATAAATGTACAACTGTACATGTATAAACCTTGTAACAAAGACGAAATGAAACTCATTTCTACATCAATCGGTCACCGTGGCCCAGTGGTTAAGGCGTCCGCCTCGAGATCGAGAGGTCAAAGGTTCGAGCCCCATGGGGAGTGTTCGTCCGGGGGATGTTTGTCATGGGACTCGTTCCGAAAAGGCCGGCTCGTGAGCCGCGAGCTAGTTAAATGAATGGTCTATCCGCCTGGCTACTGTGATAATGGTAGGAGTTGGAATGTAATTGGTACGCACAATAAAGGTGTCTCATAAGCCAAATTGACTGGCCCTTTCAATAGGGGTGACACTATAATAAACAAGACCTTTCTAACGAATTGAAACACTAACATAGTCTTTCATATCTTCATATTCTGGTAAAGTTTGTAGCTGACAACCTAAGTCTAGTAGAGTAAAATGAGAGCTAAGATCAATCGGTATTATATCTAAGAAGATCTGTCTGTAATACAGCGCGCTTCACTATTCGGCGATTTGACAGTAAAATGACTATATGTCTCAATAAGAGACCTCTACTTTAAAAGGAGATTGTTACCACACATGCAGATGCTAACGGTAACGATATATTTTGAGTTTCAAGTCATTATCTTATATAGTACCAAAGTTATGTCTAGAAAACGAAGTTTGTCAAAAAGTTTAAGTATGAAAGGGACATAATTCTGTCAAAAATACATTCAGAGTTATGGTGATTGTAACCACACATGCAGATGATGATGATTATAAAGAAATATGTTTTTTAATTTCAAGTCATTATCTTTTAAAGTACTAAAGATATGTCTATAAACGGAGCTTTCGAAAAAACTTAACATGAAAATAATTCCAAGAATAACAACTTTCTGACCTTGAACTGATGTATAATGGGCCAGGCCCCTGCACATACTTTTTTTGTATACAGGACAATGTTTATGTGAACTTACAGTATGATATAAGCAATAGTAACAAAGAGATGACAGAAAAACAAAGGTTGCCGAAAAACTTTAACCGCCTCCCCCCCCCCCCCCCCCCCCACCCAACCACACGCTGACGCCGATTCTGACGCCGGGGCGAGTAGAATAGACCCCCTATTCTCCTAATAGTTGAGCTAAAAACGATTAATTTAAAATCATTAAAATGGTCGTTAAACATTGTTAAAAAGATCATTAAATTGGATACAAAAATGATCTTTCTCATTGAACTTAAAGCGACATAAACAAAAAATGTAAAGACTTTGGAGTGGTCTTAAAGAATGTACTAATCAAACTTTTCCTTGAGCGCGAATCTTTAAAACTTATGTAATAAGCCACAAAAAAAAATATTAAAAAGACATATTGTACTGACTGAAACGATTGTACTTAATCACAAAGTCATATGTTATTGCTACCTTCATTTATACATACTTCTTGTTTATCTAGTCCTTCCTGATTTGATAGTTTATATCCTGTAAAGACTTTGGTAAGGATCTTTTGCACCGTTATCAACCTTGCAGAATTGTTTTTTAAAGATTATTTTGAATGACGTGTATTAATTTTATATTTGTATGACTACGTGAAAAGTAGCAATCAGTCCGGAAAATAATCTTTGAAACGTGCATATAAGAAGTTTATTAAGTACAATAGATGAAATTTGTTTTTGAAAAGGACCCTCTTCAAAGAATATTTTTCACTTTCAATAAAAAACTTTATTACCTCATATCTTTCATAATTTGCGTCTGTTCCTTATGTATAAACAAGGTGACCTCATCCTGGCTAGTTATATAACCTCAAATTCTCGAACTAGTGCCAGACAGTGAAGACATATATATTAAGAATTGTGCACTAACAGGCATAATTTTAGTTACTAGATTACGGTTTGATGGTAAGTACCATTTAAAATTTTCTCTAAAAAAAAAAGACTTCTTCTTGTGTTTGTCCAACTATTAAATAATAGCAGGAGTAATAAATTGACAAATAAAACGGCATAATTGATTCATATCTCATTTCTTCGCAATATAGTAAAACTGACTGAATCTGAAATAACTTAACGACTCTTGCAGTACGTCGACGATATACGTGCGAAATGAAAACCAAAGAAAAGCGACATGATCGATGGAAGAGATACGCTCTTATCTTACCTATAAATAGAACATATTTCATACATACTAAATGCTGAAAGTATATTGAAAATAGTAAAATAAAATCCATAGGATCCATGCAAATTACAAATCTGTGAAAAAAATAGGATAAAAAAGGACCGGATACGCCTTCCAATATAACTACTCAAATTATTTCAGATTTTGAATGCTATTTATAGAAAGCATTACATATCACTGATTTCATAATAAACATTTATTTACTAATGCGGAAGAATGAGGTTAACTGATGAAAACAAATGAGTGGGCGTTTGGGTCCAATGTTCAAAACAAATTTATGACATTATGCAAATAGAATCTAACACAGTTGAACAAATTTTTGATCCTAGACACTAAGATATTCTGCAATGATCTAAATATGTCGTAGTTATCTGTTTGTTGAAGTAACTAGGTGATCTCTGTTCAGTTCACGTGTACTTGTCATCCCTAAAAACGTTAAATTATGCAACGGCTTGAAATTAAAAAAAAAACGTATACTAAATTACGCCATTAACCAGTGTTCATATCTATTTATAAACATGACGATAGTAACTTTAATTAACTTTAAATGGACCATTAACGTCAACGTGAACGTATGATAGGACAAAAAAGTTAACGATAGCTGACCAATCGTATATTCATGACGTTGTAAATATTAACGTATAAACATATGTAATTACACATTTTAAGTAATAAAACGGACATGTGTAAGACTGTGAACGTGATGTGAATAATCGTTGGTATCTTTTCAACTGAACGTTTTTATAACAAATTATTTGAACAACAGAAAAGTATCAAAATAATATGAGCCGTGCCATGGGAAAACCAACATAGTGGGTATGCGACCAGCATGGATCCAGGCCAGCCTGCGCATCCGCGCAGTCTGGTCAGGATCCATGCTGTTCGCTAACAGTTTCTCTAATTCCAGTAGGCTTTGAAAGCGAACAGCATGGATTCTGACCAGACTGCGCGGATGCGCAGGCTGGTCTGGATCCTTGCTGGTCGCATACCCACTATGTTGGTTTTCTCATGGCACGGCTCATATAAGAAATTAAATTACGAACGATTATTACATACGGCGAATTATCGAATAATTGGAGTGAAATGTATCTTGTATTTTCATATATGTGATATTTTTCACTGATAAGAAACTAAAAAATGGGTTAATTTAGTCAAAACATGACTTGAAATAAAAAGAAAAATTGTTTGCTTTACATGCAAGATCAAAATATCTTTCCCTTGTGAAATCTTTGCATCTGGTGTTCATTCGTGAAAGATATTTCAATCTAACATTGAAACAAACAAATATCCTCTTTTTATTTTGATATTTTATGCTAGATATATCAAAACTGATTTATTGTTATATAGTTTTTGTTCTATTTATAAATATAAGATTATATTTAGATGTATACACATCAGGGAATTACCCTTAGTCGACCTACATTGCATCCATAATTAACATAAATTTTGCACGACATCCTTAAGAATGCAAATTTAAATAAAAAAATATCAACAAAACCCATTTAACTATGATAAATTCATTAGAAAAAAGACGGAAAATCACATAAAATGACAAAAGTTTGATTGATAATTAGTACAAAAACTTTTACATTTTATCTTAAGGTTGTTAATAAAACTGATTAATTGCCCGGTAACCTTGTAAGGAAAAAGGAATTAGGAACTTATCCTGTATGGTCCAAATTTCTCATTCGCTAACCATATATGCTGTCGGCGGAATGCATTATGTTAGTTCACATCCGGGATTTTAACTGTTATATTAAACTTTATTTTGACTGGCTTTAGATATGGGACGCACTTTGCCACTTTGAAAGATAACGCAATAAGGTAAGATATTTACTTTTTTAAAGTATTGAATCTAAATTCTGAACAAGATACTTTAATATGAGAAATATTTTAATATGAGAATTTTACTGCCCTATAATATCCTATAGGGTATATGTCGTTCTATGAATGTACAAGTATTTTATAATACTCTTTTGTCTAAACTATTAACTCATATTACCGAAATCAAAATTAACAAGCAAGAAAACAAAACTGCTGTTGCACCTGCCGTCAGAATAACTATGACAATACACCTTTTACGTTACACCGCCTATGACAATAGACAGTATGCATATTTTGAAATTATTAGACGTCGAACTCCTCTTTCACGAACCTTTCTCATTTCAGATCTCAGTATTTTATTGCAAAATAATAATCTGTAAGCAATATCCTTAAAGATACGTTATGATCCACCAATATGCGATGTCCCAGGCAAAACATTCCTCGCTGAACTAAAGAATTACACTACTGACACGGAAAAATTATATGACTAATGAATCAATTTATTCAAAACATAACGTCCCAATTCAGAGTCCTAAATACAATGATATAGCACAATGTGATCAAAATGGCCATGTAATGGATCCAAGTTCTATACGATATATCGAGGATTTGTCACAGGGCTATTTAATAGCATAGTCATTTTAAAATATCTAAGTAAAGTATTATGTAAAAAAATCTAACTTGCCTTAAAATATGTACTCGGCGTTTTACATTCATACTAACTTTTGTTGCGGCGCCGTAGAATTACCCGTCACGAAAAATGAGTAAAATCTGATGAATTACCGTAATACCTGGCCAATTCATACCTTTCAAATGTTGTGTAGGATTGTGTAATAATTTAACGGGGAGGAATGACCATAAAATGACATATTTATTGTTATTTATCAAATAATCAAGGCCCTTGAGTTGTATCATGGGTCAGGGGAGCTGAATCACCCACACCACGAGTGCGTCTGCCTGAGTGTTTATCTGAATGATGAACCGTGGTAAATTATACGATAAACCAAAATAATTTCCTGTTTGTTTCGTTCTTTTATACTCATTGAAATATTTTGGTAAAGTGCCACTAAAGAGGCATCAAGCCAGTTGTGGTCTGCCTTACATTGGCTTTTGTCTGCTTTCGATTTAGAAAATATGCAACGGTGTGAATATAAAAATGAAAACCGTCTCAGTAAATCGAGGGCTTGGTGCAAAACTATTGTATCTTGTTCTTTATTTATATACACTTACAATAGTTTTGCATCAAGCCCTCGAAATGCAGACTGCATTCTAGCAGTGACTTGGTGTGATTAAAGCTCCCGTGTTACACGATATGCGCAATAAACGATAAGATCTATATACTTAAAACTTGTTTAGATGCATCATAAAAGCATCTTTATTACAAAGTCACTAATTTTATTCCTGGACGGCTTTGTATGATAAATATATTTCCGTGTCCTTCAAGTAATAGAGGAAAAGGAAACAAATTAACATAAAATTGCTATCTTTTTCATGTATAAAGGGAAGCTACACTTCACGGTGTAGCGTAGTTTATGACTGTACTGGGAGGTGGGGCAGATAGAAATTTAGCAAATATTTATCTTTTTGGCCATTTCGAACGAACCCTTCACATTTCGTTACCATTCGTTAATCTTATACATCTGTTTTCACTGACTGTTTTATAGAAAAATTATTTCCAATGCAACGCTTATACATTTGTTTTACAATTCAATGATTATCTCTTATGTTGTACAAATAAATAAGGTCATCCCATGACCATTTAACAACAGATATGTGTTAAGTTTTCTCTCCCAGTAAGGGTCATAAATATTGTTATAAAAATTTGTATGTATATTACAGATAACAATGGCGCTAGGACCTGTAAGCTTTTACCATCTGACGTCACTGTTGGTACTATGTGTTGTTCCTTCTACAGAATCTCTGCCAGTGCGAGTCAGAGGAACCAACCCACGTGTGTTTCCTATACTGGAAGTAGGTCATAATCTAATCATGTTCATAAAACTCACAATTGTCTTTAGACTAACTGTTTTGACAAAATATCACTATTTATACATCCACAATGAAATACAATTAAATCAAATGTCATAGTGTGACATCCACCAAACGTTTGATACGCAGACTTGGACTGCATTGAAAGGAATCAGATTTAATTTGAAAATGATAGATGGCAACAAATGAAAGTCAAGAACTTAAGACCTATTATTATATCTTCAGAATTATGATACATTTATCTCCCTTTTTATATTTAATATTGCCCCCTCTCATTTTGAATAAGAAAAGGCAATAATTTTCGATCTCTTGAAGGTATTTTATATTTTATAGTACTTAAAATATAAATATTTGAATAAACTGTGAAGTACAGTGCAACCTCTGCTGAGCAACACCCTTTGGGAGATGCAGATATTGACCCCTGTTGAGAGGTTGTTTCTCTATAGAGGTTAAATAGACAGTAAATTTCAGGTATGGGAAATTTTAATGATGCTGTTGTGGAGATGTTTTTGCTGTAGAGGGCCGCTCTGGAGAGGTTGCACTGTATAAGAACCGTAACCCTGCCTCGAACTGAATCATCCGCCATATTGTTATAAGTTTTCTCCATACAACAACTTTCACACCATTTGACATAATGGAACTATATATACGAAGGAAGGAAGTAACTAGAATAGATCTAAATTGAATTTTTAAAGTCATCTTTCCTCTGCTCTCAGTATTTCTCATTTTTGTTTGAATAATAATTTCTAAAACACTATAGTAAGAAAGCTAATACAATGATAATTAGCGAAGAGGAAACACGCAATGCAAGAACTCTTTGTCTTAAATAGTCCTAAAATAATCTTTCTTGTTCGCATTCAAGTTAGGATAATAACTTTGTAATTATTTGTTAAAGTACATTTAACCTCCAGTTTAACTTTGAAGGATACGATGAGTATAATTAATTATCAGTACAACCTGCCCTCGTTAAGTCTTTAGTGGGATGGGAGTATAAATCACCTTTAGTGGTTATTACTCACAATTAAGTGATTGCTCTGATTGGTTGTTATCAAAACAAAAGAAGTAAAGTTGAAAAAAGTTTACTTTTTTAATTGTTCCTTGATTACATTCATTTTTATATAATTTCAAAATAAAATCTGTAAGAAGATCCTTCTGAAGCATACACTGCAACCGAGCAAAATAATAGCAGTCTCGGTTAGATTGAGTAGCTTCTTGAGAGGCAATGGAAAGTGCAACACCGCTCATAAAACAGACGCTACATATCAAAAAAGAAAAGCAGCTTGGTACCTATCAAATTTTAAAACTAAATTATCATGTAAATTTAAACCTTGTTATGCTATTTATTAATTATTTGACTTGAACTGTATTGTGTTTTACAGGATCCTGTGGCTACAACAACTGCTCCGCCAGTCAAACCAGACCCTTTAGAAAATATAGGTTGGTATAGTTTATCATACAAATAAACAAAATAAAGTTTCTGTTTTATATAAGTCATAATATATTATTAAGTGTATTGAGTGTTGTTTTATTGCACTTTCATTGATTTGAAAACATGTAAGCTTGAAATAAAATAGTCTTTTTTTTACATTTGTGTGGCTGGCTTCAAATGATATATGTAACACTGCGGTTGTACCGTCTATGTTTGTATGTTTTAGACTGTTATTACAGGATTGCATTAGGGTCGTTCATCCATCAGATTATCTGTTCCTGTGATAGATAACATGAAATACAAGTGAATATCTGGAGTACATTAAGAACCATGGTCATGAACGGGAAAATATACTAACCAATTTCAATCGCATGTTTCTCATCTAAAACGCGCAGTTCGGTAAATAGGTACTATGCATATTGTA